>NW_016157921.1:0-4882 GCF_001687245.7 Rhagoletis zephyria
ATAAAAGGGCGCAGCAGTTTGAATTCATTTAGAACGGGAACATACCTTTGTGTCAAAAGCCTACAATAAAACATTTACCTATTTGAAACTTTGAGGCGCTTAAAGCAAGTGAAGCAAAGCTGCCATTTGGCCAGCCTTCATACGTTTTAGTATATTCGAAATAANTATTTGAAACTTTGAGGCGCTTAAAGCAAGTGAAGCAAAGCTGCCATTTGGCCAGCCTTCATACGTTTTAGTATATTCGAAATAACTTTTGACAGTTCTCAATGCGAGGCAAGCAAAGCAAGCCTGCATTGGGCCAATACCTTTACACATTGAGAAATCAGCTTACTGCCAAAATAGAAGTATTGGATATGTATATGCCTTTTTCAAATTAACCCAGCAGGGACGATAACAATTTTTTTTAGTAGGAAGATGAAATTTTAAGGGCTTATTAATGTTGCTGGCCTGTATTAAAAAATATAATTTTTTTGTTATACCCTATCAGATAACGGTGTTATGGCCTGTGACCATGTGGTCACGCTAGGACCTACCGGGCACAGGTTTACATATATGTACCTTAAAAATGTAATGTGCTGCATAAATAAAAACAAATTAGACCAGGAATTTTCTATAAATAATAAGCTTTAATTGTTACAAATATCATATTTAATTTTCAATTTCCGTTGTCGGTATAGTACTGTGCGAAGCACTTGGCACATAAACCTACGTTACATTTAATGCAAAGGGTTCTCACAACACTTTTACTAGCTTCACCTAGACACCGACATCTATTTAGGATTGGTTCTATAAAATGATCAGTGCGATCAAAGCGGATATCTCACGCGGGGCCGTTTTGGGCCTGGTTGAACCGGCGGTTCGCCGAAATGTTTGCAGTAAAATACAGCAATTTCACGTTTAAACTCCAATTGCCATAGCTTCTTCGTACCTTGTTGAAGGTGCCAAGCATTGGACACTGCAACGTCAATAAGCCAAGTAAATATCGAAGACCACTACATCTTGCCCCGGTATGCTATGCGATACATGTTTACATTTTGATCGAGCCTATCAACCCCGCACATGTATTTATTACAATCCGTGATCACGCACGGACGTGGAATGGCGATCTTTTTCCCAGCTTTTTTGCAGTATCGAGCGGCTGATGAAATGGGCGACCTACCGTAACAAGTTTAAGCGGCAACACAACAGAGTTATCAACCCACTTTGTCAGCTTTATTCCAATGTTTTCTATTGTGGCAGTTTCGAATCAACGTCTATTCACCTTTTTCATCGCTACTTTTGTTTTCAAGGGGCAGCTGGATGGAATACGATTTCCCCTTACAGTTCCGGTTCCATTGTACCCCATTGACTTCAGATAAGTCAGTAATGGAAAACTTGTAAAAAGGTTGTTGAAATAGAAAGAAAATGGTAGACTTTTTGTGTTTTCGTCAAAACCATCCTTACTAATATTATAAATCCGAAAGTGAGTTTGTTTGTTTGCTACGCTTTCACGCTTTAACTATTCAAACGATCATCATGAAATTTTGTACACTCCTGTCATTTAGACTAACTTAAAATATAGGATACATTTAATCTCGATTAGACAAGGGGGCGTGGCACCTCCCATACAAACGGAATTTTTCATACTGCATTTCTCAGGAAATATTTTTGGTAGATTACTGGAACTTGGTATGGAGGTATATAAAATCATTCTCTACTCATGGATGAGGGCTGCCGCCTTTTAAAAAAATCTAATTCAACTTCAATTAAGGGAGTTATTTATTTGAAAATTATATTAAAAAAATTAAATGTCAAGAGGCTTTAAAAATCTGTACATACACTGTTAATACATTTTGAAAAGGGTTGCCACCTGTTTGAAAAGTGAACTTTAAATTAATTATACGCAAGCCATCTGAAGAATTAAAATATGGTTATCAAACAAAATATTGTTAAGAAACCTTTAGTTTTAAAGTTTTGAATAATATTGAAGTCTTTCACAAGGGTTACCACCTTTTTAAAAATTCAACTTAATTAGTTTAAATGAAATGTTGTAATACTAGCAGACCCGGCGAACTTCGTCCCGCACAAAATAATTTTTTTTATTGAAACTTTTTGGTCCAACATTTTTACCAACAATTCACGTTTACGATTTCCATTGGCACGCTCATCGGCTAAGATTATGGTTTGGTGGTCGTTTTCCGCCTTAAATAACCTAACGAAAGCGTTATGTCCGTGATTAAGTTCTTGAAATTCTCTAATTGCGTAACATTTCATAGAACGGTTAATGTCACAACGAAATAAATTTGAAGAACATTTCCTCTTCACTCCCTGGCGGCAACAATGATCCGGTGCTATAGTAAATCTGTCCAAGAAACTTTATAGTATAGTTGGTGGCATATTCAAGATGGATAATAATTGTTCTACAGAAATCCAATATACATTGACTTATTTCAAATGAAATACCTTGAAAGTAAGTTTCGCGAAAGCAATTTAAGTGAAAATAAATTTGTTTTACTTGAATTTGTTACAGTAAAAGGCGCGCGATGGTTTTGGCGGTTGATTTATCGGTGGTGATTTGAGATTTACCCCTGCACAACTAAACCCTGGTGTCTCCGAATGAAGCTTAAGGCATATCAATACTGGAAAAAGTCACATACATTGGGCCAATCGTAACACATAAAAAATCGATATACTCAATGGTGCAACAGGTTTATTTATTCTGACATTCACGGCACCTTTTCTAACATGGCGATTATTCGTAATGACTCCAGCGCCACGTGGCAGCTCTTTTTTGCAATATTATTGGCTTTACCGTTACCCATACATATTTTGAATATTAGCCAAAGTGGATTAACAATAAGATTTTTAGTAATAACTTAACTCCAGTGCCAACTGGCGGGTGAATTTGTGAATCTACACTATCCAGAGAGTTACTCAAAAACACACAAAAAACTTCGTTAAAACCCGTCCGAGCATTTAGGAGGATTTCACTCACAAACACACCTACAGATGAATTATATATATGTTTGTACGGCACCACGCCCTCTTTTGAAATAGCCCGTTTTTCTCAAAGATTATAAGATGGATATATATGAACCCCACACCAAGTTCCAGTACTCTTCCATGAACATTTCCAGAGATATTCAAAAAAATCGGCTCATCCGTTCTCGAGCTTTGCGAACACAAAAAACGGCTTTCAAAATATATATTGGTATAGACTGGTATGAATCGAAATGGTTTTGAATATGTATCACAAAATGAGTGTTAGACGAAAGAGGTTTAAAAAGGTTGCCAACTGTTTAAAATGTTAAATTCAAACTATTCAATAATTTAAATGAATTATTACAATATGGGAATCAATCAAAATTATTTTAAAAGGGGCTTAATTTCAAAACTATATTTAAGGGGTTTCCATCTGTTTAAAATCTCTATTGAGTTGAAAAAGTATGACAAGTGTGAAGTTTAAGAAAGTTTTAGTTTGAAAATATTTTGAAGATGGTTAAACAAATTTTAAACCTCCTGTTTTTGAATTGAGTTTTCTTGAAATAAATTTTACTCAATGTAGCACGCAAAAATTTCATATAGTCAGCGAAGCTGGTGAGGACGATCTAGTTTATCATGTTTATGAGAGGTGCTGCACACTTTCCAAAGCAATGTTCGTATTCCGTGTTTGAACGCGGATTTCTTCCTTGGTATATGTCGAAATTGACTAGATATCCTGACGGAGTGCATAAACACCAGACTTTGTAGCCGAAACTGATAGGTTTGCGTTTTAAAAACTGTCTGCACCCGTGACGACCGTAGTATGCAATCATGCTCTCATCAAAAGACAGTTGTCGGCTAGGATGGAAGTGCTTCAACATATTGGCCTTTAAGTGGTCTGTCATAGGCCTCATAGGGCATTCGCACGAGGCGATTTTACAGGCAACAAAAGTTGAATACGAAGTTGAATGAGAAGTTGAAAGTGAAAAAGTTGCCATCCCTATTCAGACGAGGCGATTTTCGATTCAACACGAATCGTTATTTACATTATTGAAAATGAATTTAAATCGCAAAATTTTATCAATTGGCGTAAATTTGGTAAGCCAAGCGTTGGTAGAAGTGCTTTTAGCGAAGCTGAAAGATAAAATAAGAGTAAAAAAGTAAAAAAAAGTATGTATACAGAACAGTGTTGGCATTTTTGGTACAATTGTACTTGTTGGATACAAATTCATTTACAATATACTTTCCTACTACGCAGTACTTTTTAGTACAATTTTGTAATGAATACTAAAAATATATAGCTCTGAAAATTCACAGCAAGAAATTTTTTGTATTCTCTTTTGTTCGCCTGTTCGCCGTTCGCCTGTTTAAAGAAACTTTTCGATACTAAGTTTTATTAAAACAAAATGTCGAAGTCAGCTTCATATAGAAACAAAGTCTTCGTTAGTTATAAGAAGAGATTTTCGTAAATATAATACCTTTACGGCACTCACATATTGACAAGATTTTACTATTTATTTTATTATTCTTTAATTTTAATTATCTGTTTATAAAATATAATGTATTCTTTAAGAAAAACTGTATAAACCCAAGATTAAATCTTTGCGAAACATCCAAAAACCAACATACTTTCGTAAAAATTTCGAGCTTTATTAATATTCTTTAGTTTTTAGCCCATTCAATTTTAGTATAATAAAGTGCAAGTTTAAAGTAGCTGGGACTTACCGTTGAACTTGGCAATTTTTTTTTGTCGACGATGTCAGCCATTTTCTTCCATACGAAGTGTGTTCGACGATTTTTTTATATGGAGAAAACTAGCACCACCTTCATCAAACAAATCTTAAAAAACTTAGTTATATTAAAATTTAATGGGCTAAAAAACCGCACGCTCAAAATAAATCTAGGAAATCGAATTAAAAAG
>NW_016157921.1:4980-11197 GCF_001687245.7 Rhagoletis zephyria
TTTTGTCGACGATGTCAGCCATTTTCTTCCATACGAAGTGTGTTCGACGATTTTTTTATATGGAGAAAATTAGCACCACCTTCATCAAACAAATCTTAAAAAACTTAGTTATATTAAAATTTAATGGGCTAAAAACCCGCACACTCAAAATAAATCTAGCAAATCGAATTAAAAAGCTTGACATTTTTACGAAATTCTGTTGGTTTTTTTTTAATGTTGCACAAAGTTTGAACCTTGGATTTGTGGGCTTTTCTTAAAATATAAACCGTATTTTTACAAAAAATAATTAAAATTGAATAATATTATGATAATGGTCAAATCTTGTCGTAAAGTTTTGATAATCACTTGAATTGCTATTAAAATGTCAAGTTTTAGTACTGAATCCAAACGAAAATGTCTCTTTTATCCATTAATAATAACTTAAATATGCTTTTTGTTAAGATGTATACCTGAAAATGTGTGCATACATATTTGCGTTAAATGCAGTACATGTGCACGTGGAATCAATTTGTAAAAGTGTAAACTACGTACGTAAACGTATGTACATAAACAATAAAACTTTCTCATGAATACCATAAAATCATTGGTCTTGAAGGGAATGTACTAAGAAAATATATGAGCGAATTAAAAAGTGTATACAATTTATAGCCGAAAAGTACATTTTTTGTATAGATTTCGTACTGAAGGAACAATTTCATTTCCCAACACTGATACAGAATGTAAACAAACACAGGGTTGCAAGGAAAAAAAGTTGAACGAGCTCAAAGTTGGCTGGCGACCAACTTTGTTGAAAGCGATTAGTTGAAAGGCCGTTCGGACGAGGCGAATTTTTATTTCAACTAAAAGTTGCCTGAAAAATCGCCTCGTGCGAAAGCCCTATCAACTTCCAAAATTTGTCT
Organism: Rhagoletis zephyria; assembly: GCF_001687245.7. Lineage (NCBI taxonomy): Eukaryota > Metazoa > Arthropoda > Insecta > Diptera > Tephritidae > Rhagoletis > Rhagoletis zephyria. The sequence continues at coordinate 5,880 of NW_016157921.1, forward strand.
TCATTACAATCAGGCGCAACCAGGTTAGATTCGAAACGTAAGCACTTACAAATTTCTTTGAAACGGTCTCGACTAGGAATGTTAACCCCGGGATCCCGGGATCGCGGTTATTTTTATGTTTAAGTGAAAATCCCGGGAATATTTGCCTAGAATCCCGGGATTTTCGGGATTTCTAATTTAGAAACACTTTATGTTGAACAATTTTGGCTATATTTCTTTTGTTTATTTAATATTAAACATTTTTTTTGAATGTGTAGTTCAATATGCATATAACATCTTGCGGTAGGCAATTTTGCACACAAAAAAATTCAAAATATTCGCCAAAACCAATATGCAATACCAAATACCAAAGTGCAATATACTTAAAAACCAGTATGGGTATCGAAACAGTGTTGCCACACATGGGCTTTTCCTACCAAAACTGGTAGGTTTTTTTCCAGTTGGTAGGTTGGTAGGCTTGATTGGATTTTGGTAGGTTTCGGGACAATAAGTAAAAGTTATTTTGCGGAAAATAGAAAATATGTATCTCTAAACATTTTAGCAACCCTTTTTACACGAATATTTCACCGGTGCGTTCGTACAACGGCGGCCGCAAACATGTAAATATACCTGCATCAAAAACTTAACTTAAAAAAATGGACTTGGCGCCTTTTCACCTTTAGGTAGCGATATAATTTATGGCGTACTTGGCCAAGATTCCAGAAAAGTCTGCCAATGGGCTCGTACCCAACCATATTCCAGGCGGAGGTCTTCGCAATCGAGGTCTGTGTTCGCTGGTGTCATCGTAGAAGGCAAATGAGGCCAGAATAAGTATTATGTCGGATATTCAGGCGTTAAAGGCCTTAGAGTCGTTTAAAACGACATCAAGGCTTGTGAACTCTTGAACCACCTGGGAGCCCACAATAATGTAATACTGTGGAGGGTTCAGGAACATGAAGGGTTTGAAGGCAACGAAATTGCTGACTGTCTCGCTAAGCGTGGAGCCCAAATGCGTTTACATGGTCCCGAGCCTTTCTGCGGTACATGATACATTGCACTCAAAGTTCTGTCCACTGCGGAAATCAAAGGGAATAAGACAATACTAGAGCTGCATAACTCTTTCCAGGAGGAACTTCGAAAAACACCTTGAACTTAGAACTCTTACTGGCAACCTGACAGCACACTGCAAGTTAACGTATCGTTTGAATTAAATCGGTCTTTCTGTAGATGCTGTAGGTTTTGTGGGCTGGTGGAGGAAAGCCCAGAGTATATTCTATGTGCCTGTCCACGAAGCATGAATCGTAGATTGATACACCTTGGAGAACGATTGTCTTCTCCATCTAAAATTTGGATCATGACATCATCCAAAGCGCTGATAACAATTAGGATTTAGCACTTTATATTTTCTTAGGTCGCAGCGCGGGTATCTCCTACGTAATAATAATAATATCGTCACGAGACACGAATAAATACGCTCGGGTGTTTTGACGACGAAAAAGGACGCTTGAAAAAAAATGCGCAAAAAGACGCGTAAACATGGATTCAACATCATTCCGGAAAAACTCTTTGGGGAATACGTATACTGTTACACTCGCAAACATAGTTGACCGCGAACATAAGTTTATGTGTCTTTCTTTGCCGTCAAAGAGGTTAACGCGGCTTTCTTTGCCGTCACCTATGTTAAGAGTCTCTCTTCGCCGACATTTTTTACGCGTATTTTTTCGCTGTCAACTTTTGAGCTCGTGTCTTTATTCGTTTGTAATGACGATACGTACATATGTATTAGTAAAGAGACATACATTTGGATAAGTCTGTAGAGTAAAATGAATCGTTATACGTAGTTAATTCATTTCTATTTTACTACCTGTGTTTTAGTTTTGCTAAATGTTATATTGGCTATGTTTTAAATAAATTTGACATTGAAAACAAATATTAAAACTCAAAAAAAATGTTGGTATGTTTTGGTTTGTTATGGTAGGAAATTTTGGTACGAACAAAATTTGTCTGGGGCAACGCTGGTATCAAATGAAGGAGAAGATTCTGTAGAGTTAAAACACATTAAGGGACGGGTAGGTATTGAAAATACACTTTTATAATTTTATCCTCCAATATCCTTGAAATTTTTCAATTCTTGTTTTTGAAAAAATTATGTGTTAAGGACTAACTTTATTAGCTTAAAAAAATACAATAGATTTCAATTCCTATTCGTCCCTGTGAACCCAAAAAAATTATTTCATTTGGTACCCATACTTTTGTTTTACATTGCACTGAATTTTTTTTAAATAAATTTTGGAATTAACCATATCTTTGAAATTATAATAAGCCCTAACCTCCAAAATAACGTAAGTGACATTTTTTTCAAAATTTTCGTTTTGATGCAGAAATGCATCTAGATGCTCTAGGAATATTTCTGCATCAAAAGGAAAATATTCAAAAAAAAGTCGCTTACGTTAGTCAAATACGTCAGAGAAATGCCCATTTATATGCAGTTAATTATGTGCCATATGAGGTAGACTTTTATAAAAAAATTTAAAATTTGGATAAACAAAAGGAATATAGACAAAACTGGTCGAATTAAGGCGCTTCTTTTATTTCTGCCACCAGTATTATGAACTTCTTTCAACCAGAAAATAAATTTTTTCATTTAATTTTTTTGCATCGAGCTTTTTTCGACATACCTTAAATTATTTTATCAGATATGTACACACTAAAGTATTATTAAATGCATATAGATTTAATTACTTGGGGTATTCACAACGGTGTCGTAAGTGTCGTATTGTTGAATGTCGTAAACTTTGTACGCCTGAAAAATGTATTAAGAGGGTTCGAAAGTACCATCAAAGTCATATTATGAGATTTTGCATTGCTGAAAATTAGTGGTTGTCCATTCAAGTTCTCTAAACATTTATTTAAGCTTTTAAAGTTTACGGCATCAACAATACCATACTTAGACACCGTTGTGAATCTCTCAACTGTCTTTCGTTTTGTTACTTATGAAATAATTTTCACCTTAAATTAAAAGTACGTTTCAAACCCATTTACTTATTATTGAAGTGAAACTTCTTTATCGGCGGTTGGTTGGTTGGGAGTAAATTTGCAAATTCAAAGGAAATTGCACACGGAAATAGTGCAACGGAAATGGTGCAACGGAAATGGTTGGGGCTGAAGCAAGTGCTTCTTGTGTGTATGCATATGGTATTAATTTAACAAACATTTGCAAATAAAAGGTTAAAGAATAACACCTAGAAAAAGACCAATACAAGAATGAAAGTAAAGGTGACTACGTACATAGATAAAGAAATGATAAAGGCAAAGGTAAAAATAAAAACAAAAATAAAGGTACGTAAAGATACATAAAAGCAAAAATGAAGACCAAGGTAAATTTAAACACTTTACTTATATATATAAGGGCAAAGTTGAAGGGCAATATGTAGATGAAGAAAATGATAAACATAAAAGTAAAGACAAAGAGGAGGACGANAGACTTTTATAAAAAAATTTAAAATTTGGATAAACAAAAGGAATATAGACAAAACTGGTCGAATTAAGGCGCTTCTTTTATTTCTGCCACCAGTATTATGAACTTCTTTCAACCAGAAAATAAATTTTTTCATTTAATTTTTTTGCATCGAGCTTTTTTCGACATACCTTAAATTATTTTATCAGATATGTACACACTAAAGTATTATTAAATGCATATAGATTTAATTACTTGGGGTATTCACAACGGTGTCGTAAGTGTCGTATTGTTGAATGTCGTAAACTTTGTACGCCTGAAAAATGTATTAAGAGGGTTCGAAAGTACCATCAAAGTCATATTATGAGATTTTGCATTGCTGAAAATTAGTGGTTGTCCATTCAAGTTCTCTAAACATTTATTTAAGCTTTTAAAGTTTACGGCATCAACAATACCATACTTAGACACCGTTGTGAATCTCTCAACTGTCTTTCGTTTTGTTACTTATGAAATAATTTTCACCTTAAATTAAAAGTACGTTTCAAACCCATTTACTTATTATTGAAGTGAAACTTCTTTATCGGCGGTTGGTTGGTTGGGAGTAAATTTGCAAATTCAAAGGAAATTGCACACGGAAATAGTGCAACGGAAATGGTGCAACGGAAATGGTTGGGGCTGAAGCAAGTGCTTCTTGTGTGTATGCATATGGTATTAATTTAACAAACATTTGCAAATAAAAGGTTAAAGAATAACACCTAGAAAAAGACCAATACAAGAATGAAAGTAAAGGTGACTACGTACATAGATAAAGAAATGATAAAGGCAAAGGTAAAAATAAAAACAAAAATAAAGGTACGTAAAGATACATAAAAGCAAAAATGAAGACCAAGGTAAATTTAAACACTTTACTTATATATATAAGGGCAAAGTTGAAGGGCAATATGTAGATGAAGAAAATGATAAACATAAAAGTAAAGACAAAGAGGAGGACGAAGATACTGATAAAAGTAAAGATGAAGATAGGGGAAGAAAGATTAAAATAAAGGTAATTAAAGAGGAAAGGATATAAAGAGAGGTACAGAGACTCAATCTGGGGATTGAAGAGATTTTCGGGATTCTCGGGACGTATCGATAAAATAATCGATATTTTTATCGGTTTTGTTATCGATATCTTTATTGAAATTTTATCGATATTGTTATCAATTTTGCTATCGATATTTTCGGAATCTTAGGATATAATAATCGATATTTTTATCGATTTCGTTATTGATATTTTTATTGATTTTGTGGTCGATATTTATCGATTTTGTTATCAATATTTATCGATTTTGTTTTCGATATTTATTGACTTTGTTGTCGATATTTATCGATTTTGTTATCGATATTTATCTATTTTGTTATCGGTATTTATCGATTTTGTTATCGATATATACCGATTTTTTTCATTAGAATAACATAAGTGTAATTAGATAGAAAAAAGATAAAATATAACCTTAAGCAAAAGCAGATGTATGTATGTATGTATGTATGTATATTGGTTATGAGACAAAATAGTTATGTATGTAACGTAAGTTTCACTTCTTCAGTGTGGCCCAGGCGCACTTACTTTTTTTATTATATGGTAGGAGAGCTTCTCAAACCATATTGATGTAATTTTTTCATGTTAATTCGATGAAAAATAATAATTATCTAAATAATTTTTGTTGGTTGCTCGTATTTATACTCCTTGTTAACTACCTCTTTCTTTTGTTAGGTACGTCTTTTTAGTTTTGCAGTGTTTGCGGTACTCAATAGGTAGATGAATTGTTTTGGCTCGTTTTTGACGGCAGGTAGAAGTCCGTGATTTTTACCCCCTTTGTTTTTGCAGTCGGTGTATTCCCTT
>NW_016157921.1:13078-20675 GCF_001687245.7 Rhagoletis zephyria
ACTGCAAAAACAAAGGGGGTAAAAATCACGGACTTCTACCTGCCGTCAAAAACGAGCCAAAACAATTCATCTACCTATTGAGTACCGCAAACACTGCAAAACTAAAAAGACGTACCTAACAAAAGAAAGAGGTAGTTAACAAGGAGTATAAATACGAGCAACCAACAAAAATTATGCAGAACGAAAAATGACACTGAAGATGGCACAACGCCGAAACCGGTTTGTCTCCAAACCAAATTTGACAAGGGATGACGGAAATTCGTTGCATAATACATCATACACCCACCCTGTCGGAAACAACAACAACCAAAAAGGAATTATCTAAATCCCTAGACTGATCACAGGATCCCGGGATTTAACCAACGACATCCCGAAAATCCCGGGATCGTAAAAATCGAAAAAATTAACATCCCTAGTCTCGACGCATGGCGTGTACAATAAGTTCGTTGCGTAAGTCCTCCGAGCTGTTCCAGCACATTTTCACATTAGCAGCGGTGTTGTAGCCGGTTATTAAAAGTATACCAATTAACGTGCGCAATTCTGAAAAAAATTAAATACATTCATGTATAAAAAGTCCTTAAAACAGAAAAACAGTATAAGGCAACTAACATACCACGAGTGCTGATATTGCGCACAGGTTTTTCAAATCTTTTTGTAGCATACAATGTTGAACATTGAACGATATGCTATAGAAAAGCATCATCAAAAAAATAAATAAATTCAAACAACTCGTGAGGCTGCAGACCACGGCAATCATTGTAGTTTGCTTCCGGAAATAAAGGCATTGGATCACTTCTACATTCCTTCGACAAGTTAAAAACCGTGTTTTTATTTGCTAACGGAAGAGGTTCTGCAGACGGAATACCTTCTACCCTTCTTAGCCTGCTTGTTTGTTGCCTTGTGTACTCTCCTTGGTAGTTTTCTCGCTTACGGGCTGTGGGCAGATGGATTTTACATACTCGTAAAGTTGCTGTTCAACACTATGGCATTCATCACCTAGAAGATCCGCTAGTGCTGCGTCAATGTTTCCCTCAACGTCGCATGAGTCTACAACTGATGCAGAATCTACGTGCTCACCATTCTTTAGCACAATCTCACACCCTTCGTTTAATTGATTTCGACATACATTGTTAATAATTCCACCCTCATCTTCGTTTGCGTCATCTTCACCACTTAGTTCTCCATCTTCATTAGGTGGCCCAATATAAATTACGTCTATTTGTTGGCAAAATGATGTATAATTTTCGTCTAACTTATCCAAATAGTCGGCAATATCTTTTAATGTGAATTTTCTGCAACAAAATGGCGAATTAATCAAACATTTTCTTAAAATAAGCAGCGAATTTAATGCACACTTGTAACTCATCTTTAAACCTGTACCCTGTAGTTCCTGACGTGACCATATAGTAACACGCTCATTAAAACACCAAAAAATAGGACAAGAGGTGTATATATCCTCAAAATTAGTAACTAAGAGTAAATTGTGGTATCTTAGATTGATGTTATAATTTATGGAATATGTTAATCAATAAATACACAACAATTAAACTTACCTTCTTCCAGATACAATGTTTCCACTTTTTCCTCCTTAAAAAAAACCCACTTTTGAACGTCCTCTCACAACAAACTTCTTTTAACAAGTGAATAGCAATCGTTGCGAATTTAAAATTTGAAGCTTTACGCTTTCAATAATAGCTTTGGTTTCTATCAGTGATGCCAGACATTCTCTGTTAAAAATCCCACGAAAATGGGGAAAAAATCCCTCAATTACCCACATCTTGAAAATTTACCCCACATAATTCCCAACGAATTTAAACATATACATGTTTCAGAAAGAAGTAAAATTCATATAAAATAATAATAATAGTTCGGCGCTTACACATATGTGCTTTTCCTCCAATTTGTGGCGGTCCCCTTGATGTTGTCACACAAAGGGGAGGGACCTACAGTTTTACGCCGACTCCGAATGGCGAATGTATTTTTATGAGAAGCTGTTTTTCATGGCAGGAATACACTCGGAGGTTTGCCATTGCCAGCCGAGGGCCGAGCGCTGTTAAGAAAAAACACCTTTTTCTGCATTTTTTTCACTCATTCATTTTTTCACTTTCATTTTTTTGCTCACTCACTAAGGGCCTAAAAGAATTTTTTGGTGACTTTAAAATTGAAGCACATTCATGTGCTATTTAACATTTCATCAGATAATTTGTTCCGCTTTTTACATGAAACACCAGTTACAACTGAAAAGATTCTTTCTTACTCAGCGCTTGAATTGGTTCACGTAAGAAAATTTTCAAAATTGTCCTTATACTTTTTAACAATTATATACCATTTCACTCCACATCACATCTTCAGAACGATTAATTACGTAAGAATGTCGAATATTCTTGAATTTTGATCAATTATGCAACAATAACTGCGTCAAAAGAAAATCCCTTATATATATGAAATGTCCCTTTTTTCCCTTTTAATAATTTTTGATGCAAAATATCCCTCAAATAGGGAAATTACCCACAATCTGGCGTCACTGGTTTCTATTGAAAAAATTGAGTTCCACAAACAGACGTTTTTTCAAACATATGTTCTGTGTTCATGGTAACGTCAGTCCCTCCTGGGTTAAATGAAACCCTTTTCAATTTGAATGAAACTATTTTCAAATCAATTGAAACAAAGAACTTTAGAGTTCAAAGTGGGAAGCAAAGTTGATGAGCGAAGGATCTAAATGACGAAGCGGATATCGGCGCTGCAATGATGAGGATCGTCGTTTCGAATATATGTAAATATTATAATGTCACTATGCAGAAAATAAAGGTGGGCGGACCATCTCTTCGTTGATCTGGCAGCAGTCACCTAGTCGCTGACGTAATAAAATAATTTTTCAGACTGGAGTTGAAAACTTAAATTTCAAATTGTACCTATTTGTCAAGAAAAAATTACCCAAAAGTGGATAAAAGTACCTAAACAGAAAAAATATATAGCACTTTTTGGCTCAAATGAAATCTTTTTCAAATTAAGCGGGACCTTTTCCAGATTTCGGTTTTACTGCTATTAATTATTCAAGGTTCTTTGTCCGTAAAGAACAACAACGGGTAAAAGTGAATTTACAGTAAATCAAAATAGGTAGTTTCTTTTAATTTGAATACAGTTTCACAGAATCTGGATACCCATATTATGATGTTTTATTTAATTTGTAACTAATTTCGAATAAATTGCAACCTTGTACGAATCTTTAAATGCAAAGCACTATCTAAATAAAATTTTTTATCAAAATCATTGGAGCCGTTCCCAAGAAACCTATGGATGTGTGTTTTTGGCTATATTCTTTTTTGTTTGTTTAATACGTAGTACCAGGTTGACCAAGCTTTGCTCGGAGTGCGTATAAATTTTAAAGTTTTCAAGGTTTGGGTATCAAATAATGGTCAATTCGATAGCTTTAATTTAAAAATATTTATCTTACATTACACCAATGCAATACCTCTTTTTTATACAAATTATGGCGATAAAAAAATTACGATGCGTTAATATTTTAGCCTAATAAGCATGTCTGGCAAAACTATGCCAGAAAAACTAAAAATGTAAGAGTGTAAGTTCATATACCAAATCATTAAATAAATAAATAAATAAATAAATAAATAAGCGCTATAAAAAGCTCGATCAATTAGAAAAAAATGCTCTTAAATATGTTAACAACAAACTTTAATTTTTGATTGTTCATATAAAGCAGTGGATAAAAATATACGTACATTGGAAACGCAAATTTATCTGTTTAAAAGAACGCCACTATTATTTCCTCCAAAACCACATCGACTTACATCTTTTTGCTTAATTTTTATCTCGGTTCCGACACATAATTGCTTTCGTACCAAATTACGCAAAATAGCGGTCAATTTCTCGGTCGTTTTTAGGCATGCCATTGTTACGAATTTCGAAAGTTCGAAGATACGATTCGAGAATAGGGGTGTTAAATAAACTTAATTGGTTGGTTGAATAAGGAAAATGAATTAGCAACAAGAGTTTACGGAATGTACATAGCTCAGTGGTTAACGCTTCTGACTTTGAACATCGAATTCGCAGGTTCGATCCCTGCTGAAGTCTAGAAAAAAGAAGTCTGATGAGGAGATGTGGTGATCTCCGAAATAGTGCTATAACTTCTACCGCTTAGACTTTGTTGCTTTTTCAATTTTTCCTAATAAACAATCGTGGTACAAAGCTCAATAAAAATATTAAAAATAAAATGTTAACAAGCCACAATAACATTGACAAATACATAGTTTAGGAAGAGCCTGCCTGAAACTATACAAAAAAGCAAATAAGCAAATGGATGTATAGAATTGACAACAACAACCACGCTGTCGAGTTTAAATAGCGGCAAATCAGCTGCACTTGATAGTAGTTGGTTGAATAAGGAAAATGAATTAGCAACAAGAGTTTACGGGATGTACATAGCTCAGTGGTTAACGCTTCTGACTTTGAACATCGAATTCGCAGGTTCGATCCCTGCTGAAGTCTAGAAAAAAGAAGTCTGATGAGGAGATGTGGTGATCTCCGAAATAGTGCTATAACTTCTACCGCTTAGACTTTGTTGCTTTTTAATTTTTTCCTAATAAACAATCGTGGTACAAAGCTCAATAAAAATATTAAAAAATAAAATTTTAATAAGCCACAATGACATTGACATAAACTTAATTCTGCTGGGAAGTAATTCGCTAGATCTTCAATCTTAATTGTGCAGCCAGTAAAAAATACATCTTTTTTTACTGGCAATTGTGGTATAGCCAGGGTTCTGGCCAAAATAATTTTAAGTTTTTTTGAGTATATATTTGTGTTCACCATTTGGTATTGCTCTTTCACAGTTGTCGCAATTTGTTGTTGTTATTTTATGGCGTTATAACCATTATATTCAACAATTTTTATTGAGCTCGAGGCCGTTTTTAATGAAAAACTTATTGTGGATTGTTGCTTTTCCTCAATAAGTTGTTCATTAAAAAGCAACAATCCACAATAAGTTTTTCATTAAAAAGGGCCTCCAGCTCAATAAAAATTGTTGAATATAGTTGTCACAATTTCCAAATTTTCTTTCAATGTTAAACCATTTGTTTGAAGCTTTGTTATACCTGCTTTCAAAAAACCTAAATTTGGCTTAATGAACGCCGAATTCGTTCGGATTTTTTCAAGCTCTAGCAGTATGTATACTTGTATTACATCAAGCAGTCGAATATATGCAAAAACCAACAAAGTTACCAGATATATTCACAATAAGCTTTTTGAAGTTTTTCCAGCCTTACTAATAAGTACCCAGTATTCAGTGAAACAAAATGAAAATAAATAACTTTGATAAAATAATGTTAATAAACAAAAATATCAGCCTACTCAGTACCCCAGAATTCTATACAATTTTGGCCTAATACACAAAAAATAAAAGTAGTAGTAGTATGTGGTGGAATCTTCGTCTTCTTTTTATTTGGCGCTGTAACCGCCAAAGCGATTTTGGCCGAGTTCAGCAAAGCACGCCAGTCGTTTCTTTTCTGTGCCAACTGACGCCAATTGGAAACGCAAGGGTTAAGCCAAGTCCTTCTCCACCAGATCTTTCCATCGCAGTGGAGGTCTCCCTCTTCCTCTGCTACCACCAGCGGGTTCCGAGTTAAATACTTTTAGAGCTGGACAACTTATTTTCGTGCTGTTGAAAGCGGCTTTAAAGTCGACAAATAGGTAATGGGTGTCGATATCACAGGCCTACAAAATTTAAAAAAAGTTCAGACCCTGGGACTAGCTTACACTTTTCTAAAGGTTTTTGGTGCGCTGAATCTGAATCCAGAATCAGGTTTGCTCGATTGGCTCAGGTTTTCGAGATATTTGAGCCTAAACATGCGAAAACCCCGACTTTTTGCTATATTCGCCATGTATATTCATCAAGAGTAGTTCGTTTTTTTAGAAAATTTAATAAACCATTTGAAAGTAAAATATAAGGGGAAATATTATAATATAACGCTTTTTAACTCAACGAGATATCTTGTTCTAAACTTGAGATATTGTCCATTGAATTTTATGAGTTTTGCGACATTACTTCTTTGCACAAATGCTTAAAAGATACAACACGCAAAGAAACAAATTTGTGGCATACGTTTAGGCGTCTTTATTTACAGGCCTTGTAGCCTATGCTTAGAAGGTTGATCCCGTGGAGCACACTTAAGTTCCAGTCGTCGGACATGCGTTCATCTGACCATATTTGCATAAGAGTTGATGCATGCACCTTATCAACTCCTCGCCACCGTACTTGAATAGCTCACCGGGCAGACTGTCAGCTCCAGCAGCTTTGTTGTTTTTCAGCCGCGTTATTACTGTTCGTTCTTCGTCATAGTCAGGCAGAGGAATATCGACTCCGTCATCATCGACTGGGGGCTCGGGTTCTTCTTCTACACAACTTTCCGTGCTGTTACCATTCAGTAGGGTGGAAATGTGTTCCCTCCATAATTTAAGTACGTTCTGAACATCGGTTACTAGGTCGCCATTGTCTTAAAGAGTTCGCCATGGCCTTAAAACCTTCCAGAAGTCACCTAAGTCTTTGGTAAAATTTTCGGGAGTTTTTCCTGTCGGTCAACATTTCAAGCTCTTCGCACTCACGTATTTCGGCCCCTATCTTCTTAATGCGGAAAATGCGTCTCGCTTCCTTCTTCAGCACCCTATAACGGTGCCACATGGCTCGCGTTGCGCCCGATCGCAGCGTGGCCCTATAGGCGGCATCTTTTTTCTCTGCAGCGTTTTAACACTCTTTATTGTACCAGTTGTTCTTTCGGCCTCGCTGAAATCCGACTACTTCTTCGGTGGCGGTACTTAATGAACAGGAAATGTGGTTCCACTGCTCGCATAAGTCGGTTTACTAATGAGTGCTCTCTGAGAGCAGGTGTGAGAGTTGAGTAGCGAATGCATTGGCCGTATGTTGTGATTGTAGCTTTTCGACGTTAAGATTTCCTTGCATATTTGAGCGCACATTTTTTGCTGCACAGAGGCGAGTGCGTATCTTGGCTGCAACAATATAGTCCGAGTCGATGGTTGGGCCTCGGAGTGTGCGTATGTCTAAAACACTTGAAGCGTGCCTTCCGTCTATCACAACATGATCGATTTAGTTTCTCGTTTTTCGATCCGGAGACAGCCACGTAGCTTGATGGATCTTTTTGTGCTTGAACCCAGTACTGCATACTACCGTGTTTCAGGCCCGGCGAAGTCGATCAGCCTCAATCCGTTGTCGGAAGTTTCGTCGTGGAGGCTGAATTGTCCGACGGTGGTTCCAAAAATCTCTTCCTTGACCACCCTGGCATTGAAGTCGCCAAGCACGATTTTGATATCATGGCGGGGGCAGCGTTCGTACGAGCGCTACAAGTGCTCATAGAAGAGATCAGTACTCGGCGACGGAGTCTCTTTCTAACCACAAATCCAACTCCGAGTTTGCGCTGCTTTACATGGCAGCTGTGGTAGACGTCGCAAGGCCTTGCCCCGTCCAACGCATTTCTTGGATGGCGGTGATGTCACTTTTGTCCTCACGAGGACATCAACCAACCGGGCAGAGGCACCTTCCCCATTAAGGGTCCGGACATTCCAGGTG
>NW_016157921.1:22002-142871 GCF_001687245.7 Rhagoletis zephyria
TCAGGTTGCTTAATGAACCTCTGGACTTCGTCCGTCAGTTCATATAGATGCCTCCTGACGTGCCTAGGCGAGAACTCCTCTGCAAGCAGCTGTCTGTTTGGGTGGCCACTTCTGTGGCTCCCGATCAGGAACTGCTTGCAGAGCATTATATTATGCTCCTTAACTGGGAGCATATGCGCCTCGCCGTGCAAGTGGTGTTCAGGCGACATCAGGAGGCATCCCGTCGCTGTCCTAAGTGCCATATTTTGTACCGTCTGTAGCTTCGTCCACTGCGTCCTACTAGTCCCTGGCGACCACACTGGCGCTGCGTAGTTCAAAACCGGCCGGCCTATTGCCTTGTATGTTGCCAGCAACGTTTCTTTGTCTTTGCCCCAAGTACTGCCGGCTAGCGACTTGAGGACCTTGTTGCGGCTCTGTACTTTAGAAACCCGAGTCATTCCGGTACGTAGAACCGGCTGCCGTGGGAATGCCCCATCGCTTGCAGCCGCACCTACTGGTGAACAGACGATGCAGACTTCAGTGAGCCCTTAAACCGAATAAGTCGGAGTGGCCCCACCGAAACTCCCTCTCTTTCTGCCGTGACCCAAGGTCCCACTCGGATTGGTTACCGCTTCTCGCACATGGGTTGCTCACGTTGCTCAGAGTGCGCGAACGAGGACGCAAGAGTCGGGATTCAGTATAGCCGTGCAACTGTAACTGCATACCCAGCGCAATGACTATACCCCATTGTATTGGTCGAATCGAATGCTAATTCGCCACTTTTACAAATCGTCTTATATCGAGGCGTCCAAGGACATACATTGATTTGATTCTATAAACCTGGGCTAATCAGGAAAATTAATAACACAGGCCAACAAAATTTAAACCATGTTATGCTGACTAAAATATTACAGCCGATTCTTATATCACTTTTGCCGTAGAATCCGAATCTGACTCTAAATATATTATTTTTTATTGGCTCTAGTTTTCGAGCAACTTAGGTTTAAGGGTGCCGAAAAACGAGTTTTTGGTAATTTTTGTAAAACAATAAATTTTTGCAAAAGATCTATATATGTGGGAGGATATGAAAGCGAAAACACTGCCTGTAATACTCAAAAACAAAAATTATGGTTAAACGGTTAACGGCCTTTATCTACATACTGCAGAAATTCCTGTACCAATCGTTGAAGTACAACTCGAGGTTTCATGGACTAATCACCAAATACCGATGGACATTGACTCTAGCAGTGGGAATGAAGATGAGGGAGACACCCTTAAACCCAAGTTGCTTGAAAACTACAGCCAATTAAAAATGTTCAAGATCAGATTCGGGCTATACGGGACAAATCCTATAAGGATAGGGTATAATATTTTAGTCAACATAAATTTTGTCGGCCTGTGCTGTGTTGTCTTAGATGAAGGTTTGAGCTTCGATTTCAACCTATTTAGAAATATCCAGCGCCTCAGATTCATTTACCAAAAGTGATCAAAACAGGCAAAACAATAGTTAAAAAAAAATCGTACGTACGTGTATAAAAAAACTGTTTCCAATTGCGTTCAGTGTTCGCACCATAATTTTTTGATTTTGAGTATTAAAGGGCTTTCATATCCTTCCACACAGACAGATATATTGCATCAATTTATTGTTTTACAGAGGCTCGAATATGTCCAAAAACGCGTTTTTCGGCACCTTTAAACGTAAGTTGCTCGAAAACTAGAGCCAATCCAATATCTTTATGATTCGGAGTCTACAGGAAAAATCCTATAAGAATCAGCTGCAATATTTAACGCAACACAATTTCGCTGGGCAGTATGATTGAATGAGAAAATAAGAATACGTTTTCATTCACCATTTAAACAATTTTGAGTGACGAATAAATTTACATTATTCATTCAAGTACTTTCGAATGATGAATAAATTGTCATTCTTCATTCAAGTGATTTCAAACAACGAATACATTTTTATTCATAATTCAAGTAATTGGAGATGAAAAATAAATTTTTATTCTGCAACTTCATGTATTAGTTTTCGAGTGAAACGCGTACAAACATACAAACAGTCGGACAGACAGATAGACAGACAAAAAAATTTTAAAATCGTTACTCTAATTAAGACCCCCTATTAATTTTTCTTTAATATCTATAATGTTATGACATCGGCCTGTTAAAATATAATATCAAAATCTACATATCGTCGTTTAAAGTACAAAACCGCGTATCGTGGTTCTGTAAAACCTCGTAACTGACATTTGTGCCAAAAACGATATTTGCTCACCGGAAGCTCCTGGCATCAAGCGCTTATCCATTCATACTAAAATATCTATTCTTAGACATAAGAAGAAGAGATAATTGTGGATAAAATAGAGAAGCGTTTTGAAATAAGATAGGTTTCACTCTATCCTATAAAATTTTGGCAACCTCACATACGAGGTTTTGCATTTTCTTGATACGCGGTTTTCTACTTTAAACGACGATATGTATGTATGTTAGACTGCATTACCAAAAAAAGTTGCGGTTTTTCCGGCGGGATTTCAAAACTTAGCATATTCTAAGACTTCTACCAAAATATTTCGGAAAATTATTAAGATTTACTTGAGTTGGATCGGTTTGAAAATACCTCCAATAATAGAGTTTTTTATGAATAATAATAGTTTCTAAAAAGATTTTTTGGAAACAATGCCCTCAGATGACAGTTTAAGCTTAAAAAACCTACATAAAAATATTAATAATTTGTATCAACGGAATCATAATAACGAGATTTTTGATGCTGTTGTTTAACTTTTTTCAAAGATTTGTGTAAGAAAAACTTGAATAACTGCTCCAAAACTTTACCGATATAGACTTATGAGGTATCAGTGGAAAGGTATTTTTCTTTGCAAAAAGACTCATTCACGTCCCAATTTTTTCTTTATCAAATACCACCCTTTAGGGAAACGAACTAGTGCGGAAATGGTTTGGTTCTAGTGTGTTTGGAACCATGACTAGTACGCGTTAATTCTCTTTTGCATGCTAGCGACTGGCGAATTTAACATTGCGATGTCCTAGGAAGTGTCAATTGTCCCCCGTTGCATCCCTTTGGCTCTAGTTCTGAACCAGTTTTAAATTCGACAGATAAGATCTAGCTCGTTTTGCATCCCTTTTTCTATAGTTCCGAACCAGTTCCAAATTCGTCAGATGAGATCTAGTTCATTTTGCATCCCCTTTTCTTTAGTTCCAAACCAGTTCCTAATTCGACAGATGAGATCTAGCTCGATCTGCATCCATTTTTTAAAGTTCCCAACCTGTTATAAATTCGTCACCTTAGATCTATATTTCTAATCAAGCTTGTCGAAACATTTCCCTTTTATATTAATAACGATCGGTTGAAGGAAGGACAATACCATCACAAATATGTGTACGCATTTATTAAAAATTTATAAACCACATTAGTAGTAGTAGTAGTATTAAACCTAAGTAGTAAGTAAAAAACAATAGTGCGTTCTGCTTAAAAGTAAAAATATTAGTTCACTTTGTCTTACTTGTCTAAATTTAAGCATATTGATTTTTAAGTAAATTCAGTTTTTTAACCCATTCAATTTTAGTATAACAAAGTGCAAGTTTGAGGTAGCTAGGACTTACCATTCATATTTAGCAATATTTTTTTTGTTGTTTGGTAAGTCCTAGCTTCCTCATACTTGCACTTCATTATACTAAAATTAAATGGGTTAAAAAACTGAAAAATCAACTTTTTCTAGAGAGCGTAAATAGAAAGTGAATTATTTTAATGAAATTTTGCAGAATTTTCTTAAATTTTGGAACTCTGATTTTTGGCGATTTTGTTGTATAATTGACCATAGTTTTATAAAAAATTACCGAAAACTAAAATATTTAAAAAACAGTTGCTGTATTGTAAAAAAATCGTTGTACCTAAACTTTATTGACTAACTGTATTGCATAAAAAAAAATTAATTTGTCTTTTCTTAAAAAAAGGTAGCTCTGGTGGCTTGAATTTTTAAATAAATTTAGTGAGAAAGTGGTAATTATTTTGATTCAATTGTCCTTCAGGATTTGGGCTTTTTTTATGGAATCACTAAGTATAATGATTATTAAGCAACTCAAAAACTATACCAGCTTGATTACCGACGTATCCTTTTGAGAGGTAGCCGCACCCTTATAAGAGGAATAAGACCCAAACTTTTCAGGTCAAAATTTCAGTAGTTTGCGTCTGTATGGCCTTTTCCATTTTATAAATTGTCATTGTTTCTAAGTGGAAAAATTAAAACTTAAAATTAATGATTATCTCTGCGCGAAAAAATAAAAGTCATAAAATAATTATTGTTTGTAATCCCAAAAATAAAAATCAAATAATAATAATTTCCGTTTGTTCGAAAAAATAAAACTCATTAATGATTCATAAAATAATGATTAAATGCTGATTTAAATTATTTTACTCATAATGATTACCTTCCCTGGTGCGGGCCTAGTTACTATCGGACTGGTTCGTTTTTGACGAAAAAGAACTAGTACTGAACTAGATATTTGGTTCACTAGTTCGTGTTTTCCCTACAGGGCAACGCATCTTAATTCAACAAGGAATGACACTCGTTTATCTTACCTTCCTCTTTCATACTTTGAATGAGCTTATTCGCAAAGAAATTAAAAGGGTGAGCAAATACCTCACCAATGATACCTCATAAGTCTAAATTGGTAAGGTTTTGGCTGAGCTTTTCAAGTTTTTCTTAAGCCAGTATTTAAAAAAAGTTCAAAAACAGCATCAAAAATCCATTATTATGATTCCGTAGAAAATATTTTTAAAATGTTTTTATGCAAATTTGTTAAGCTTAAAGTGTTTAGTCATCTGAGGAAATTTTGTTCAAAAAATATTTAAAAAAATGTTTTGTTGATAAAAAACTAAATTTTTGGAGGTATTTTCAATTTCTTTCGCCAAATTAATAAATTATAATAGATTTGATAATTCCAGTGGAAAAACAGTACCGATTTTTTTTTTTGTATGGCGAGTGATGCAGTCTAATGTATGTCGTAAGCGGAATTTTGACGATTTTTAGTTCTTGATGCAAATATATATTTTGAAATAAGGTCTTTCGGTTGATGTTATCAGTTTTTAGATATCTCCTTTAGTTTCCGAGATATTGACTACAATTTTTTCGATAATTAGTAAAAATTTAGTTAGTGATGCAGTCATATTAAACTAATCAATATCTTAAAAATCGCGTTCTCCATTTTTGGATATCTCCTTTAGTTTCCGTTAATTTAGTGGAAATTTTGATCACATTTTGTCGTATTTCATAAAAACTGGCTGCTAAATTGTGGACAAATGACGCTTACGACAAAATTTTACTAAAGAAAATCCTTCATATACTCAAAACTAATTAACAATAAATATTAAAAATTAAATAATTTAAAAATTTTTTGAACTAGTAAAATTTTCAGAGACTTTGGAGAAATCTATCTTCGCGTTTTTGAGAAATTGCATTCCAAACTTCAATCGCCATTTCCCACAACCTGGCGAAATTAACATAGCTACGACAATCTTTTACCCAGTCGACGATGTGTTTGATAGCATTCACACGAAATGCCTTCGCGTAGTACATATATAAATAAGTACTTAACTACATGCTTCTAAGATTTCGTACACAGTAAATGTGTATATACGACACGAAAATTTACCTTGACCCAGGTAGACGGTCCGATGATCAAGAAAGAATGACATAATGAGTGAATAAATGATAAATGGTTCGTTATTCAATATTATTGGAATCATGAATGAAAATTTATTCTTCATTCGAAACTACTTTGAATGGCGAATAAAAATTTATTCGTTATTTGAAATTTCTTAAATGAAAAATTACACTGGATCACAAATTTTAGTTTGGTTTTTGTTTTCCACACGCCACTATCCAATTTCTATCTAGAATTGCTCGGTGATTTCGAAAATCGAGTTAATTTTTTTTCTATTTATACGTTTTCGAGATATTTGCAATTTCCCGTTATTGAACTTAAAGCAAAACCTGGATCCTTTTAATCTCGTATATCTTACGAACCAATTTTACAACAAGTTTTACAGGATTTTTACTGGATAAATTTTTATTAGTAACTATTTGCTAGTAAGAAAAACAGTTAATGCAATTCACATTGCCAAAAGAATTGTTTGTGGTGCTTTTAGAGTTGCAATTGACAAAATAAACCTATTTAAATCTATCTATCTATACTATAATAAAACTGTAAACTGTTTGTCGGTTTGTCTGTTTGAACTCACTAATCACCCGAGCTACTGAATGGATTTTCATGGGGCTTTAACTGGTGTATAATAGATTGGCGCTTACACATATGTTATTCTTTGGCCGAGCTTCTCCTCCGATTTGTGGCGTGCGCCTTGATGTTGTCACACAAAGCGGAGGGACCTACAGTTTTACGCCGACTCCGAACGGCGATTGTATTTTTATGAGAAGCTGTTTTTCATGGCAGAAATACACTCGGAGGTTTGCCATTGCCTGCCGAGGGACGACCGCTGTTAAGAAAAAACCTTTTTCCTATATTTTTTCGATGTTGCTTTGACCAGGGTTTGAACCCAGGCATTGTGGAGTGGAAGCGCGCACTGCTTACCACTACACCACAGCGGCCGACATGCTAGGTTATAAAAAAATGGGATCTGATAAGGCGGCGTGGCACCTCCCATAGGCGTGACATTTTTAATCAGCTATAACTTCGAAACCGTAAGTCACATGACTTTGAAATTTGGTATGTTCACATACATATCTATGATAGATGCTAATACTATTATTATATATTATATTATTATATTAGTAATAGTAAAGTAGATATACTTTTGTAAAAGAGGCGTGGCACTTTCTATGGGTGTGAAATTTTTAATCAGCCATAACTTCGAAATCATACGTCACATGAATTTGAAATTTGGTATGAAGACATACCCATGGTAGGCCTTTAGAGTAAGGTATATATGAATGAGTTTCTACAAGGGGGCGTGTCACCTCCCATCAGCGTGAAACTTTTAATCTGCAATAACTTCGGAACCGTAAGTCACACGACTTTTAAATTTGGTGTGAAGACAGATCTATGATAGATGTTTAAAGTAAAGTATCCACATATATAATAAGTTTGTAAAACGGGGGGTGGAACATCTTACAGGTGTAAAATTTTAATCAGCTATAACTTAGGAACTATAATTCAGATAACTTCGAAATTTAGTGAGAAGACATAAGTAAAGTAGGCGCTTATAGCGATGTAAATATTAGTGAGTTTGCACAAGGTGCCACGGCACATTCCATAGCCGTGAAATCTCATATCTTCGGATCCCTAACTCACATGACTTTGTAATTCGGTTAGAAGATCTATGGTAAATGTATACAAATGATTTTTTACAAGAGGGTGTGGCGTTTATAGTAAACTAAAAGAGAGTGAGTGTTTGACAGGGGCATGGCACCTCCAATAGATGGAGTACGTTAAGAGAACCATAACCATGGATCCATTACAAAAAGACAGCTGACCGTAATGACCTGTTGTAAACTAAACAGGAATGAGAGTTTGTAAGAAGTCGTAGCACCTCCCACTACGCATGCCGTCTACGTTCAGAGAATATAAATAAACAACATTATTAACCGAACATTAAATACCCGGCGCAAATATTAAATAAATGTTTTTTCACCTTTCCGAAGGCTACCGCTACATGGTAAGCCGGGGTGTATCAATTTTGAGTAAATTAGCGTACTTAAAATTCGAAATATCGCAGTTTCAAGCATTTCTGAAATTTACCGTTATATGAAAAGCGGCCGTAATTTTCGTCCGATTTCAATAATTTTCAACGCTTTGCTTTTACGTGGCAAGCACAATAAAAATACCGAGTTTGGTACAAATTGGTAGAACGGTTACCGATATACATATATGTGATTATAAGTGGGCGGTGCCACGCCCATTTTCCAAAATTTTACCATAAACGTATTTCTTGGTAAAGAATTGTTGCAAGCATCAATTTTGAATAGATTAGCTTTAATATTTACTGATTTATCGAAGATTTTGTATTTCTCTAAATTACCGTTATATGGGATGTGGACGTGGTTATTGTCCGATTTTTTAGTCCATTTAGTATACTGTACGAAGGCCAACAACTGTGCCAAGTTTGGAAGAAATTGGTTCAGCGGCTACCAAGATACACACATGTAACCATAAGTGGGCGTGGCTACGCCCATTTTCCAAAAATTTATAATATTCTTATTTTTCGTCTAAAAATTATTGTAAATATGAATTTTGAGTGAATTATCTTCAGTAGTTCCTAAAATATCGCAGTTATCGTATTTCTGGAAATTACCGTTATATGGGATAGTTCTTATCAGGCGGAGCGAAGGAAGCCAGGCATTTTATAGTATATAATAAGATGGAAAATACTGGCTGCATTTCTTTATTCATTCTGAACGTTTGCAATAAACTTTTTTTACTTATTCTATAGAACGTTCCTGATGATATGTTAACGTATATTTCAAACGCATTCTGTTTATTCTGGCTGTGAAATAGGATTATCTGGAAGGTATAAAGAAACGCAGCCACTATTTTTCTTAGAAAATTGCGTCGGAAAATAACAAATTACTCAGCTGTTCATAAAACTGGCAACTTCTTGCTGGTTTTGCGTTTTCGTACGTTCTATACAATGTTTTTTTTCCAAAACCAATTATTATTACTAAAAAATCTGTATTACCTATAGCTTAAAATTATTGTAACATACCTCTATTATGTTGCACCAAAACCCATAAATAGAAGTTCACAAAAGTTGATATAAAACTATTCGTCGATTTAAATAATTAACTTTTTACTGCACATCGAGGAGATCGATCGATCGAAATCCTACCCCCGTCAGTATGAGACTTCAACCCAAACTTAGCCTCCTACCGTCATGTACCGTTCCCC
Source organism: Rhagoletis zephyria (assembly GCF_001687245.7). Taxonomy (NCBI): domain Eukaryota; kingdom Metazoa; phylum Arthropoda; class Insecta; order Diptera; family Tephritidae; genus Rhagoletis; species Rhagoletis zephyria. The sequence continues at coordinate 30,898 of NW_016157921.1, forward strand.
TCCGGTACCACCGTCAAGGATTTCGTCGGGATAATAACACTGTGTGACTGATAAATATATAGATCAAATGATGCACAAAAAAATGCGTACTTAGAAGTTTGAATACATCCTCACAATCTGTACTTAAGGTATAAAAACACGTTTTTCGTTTGAGCCTTATAATTGTTCGTAACTTAATTTCTGTTTATCCGATGAAAAATATATACAGTGCGTACACGGTGGGAGTATCATTAGTCCAAAGAAATCCAATATACATAGACTTATTTCAGATGAAATACCTCAGAAGTCTTACTATTGTATTTTTAGGCATTTATCAAGAATTGTCTTTATTCTGTTTAGTCACCGTTAAGCAAGGACCGCAATCGTTCTGGTGATTCATTTAAGGGTGGTAATTTAACTTTGATCCTTGGTATCGCCAATTGACTTCACTTGACGATTTTTACCAATAACTCGACTCCAGCGCCACCTTGCAGCTCTTTTTGTGCAATAGTAGATATTCAGGGCTATCAAAGAATTCATCATAGCTTCGATTTTCGTGAAACCTACGAAAGTGCTATCACAGAATACGAATGGCTACGAACGTAAATTCGAAATTCGTAGAGAGCCTTGATTGGATCCGTTCGTAATAAATATTCGTACAGATAATCTACGACGAGTTTATGCTGTCGGAACAAAATTTAAAATCACTGAATCTTATAATGGAAAAAAGTTGCATTACTGTTAATAATAAATATTTATTACCGCTGAAAGACAATGCCAGCGAACGGCGAATTTTTCGCCGCGAATGTTCGCTGTAAAAATTAAAACACACTGTCGTATATGAGAACGCGCACAACCAAAGCAAACAACGACGTTCGCCCGACGACTGTTCGCGACGGTAGACTTATTTCTACACGCGCCAGCGACAAAAAAAAAGTTTAATTCTGGCCATATGCAAAATATTCTCAGGTTTTTGAATCGAAATTGATAAACACTGAATTAGTTTTTGTTAAAAATGAATAATCCTGTTGTTTGTAAAAAATTTAATTGTACCTTGTCATAAGCAGCTGAATTCGTTGTCACCGTAGTTGTGTTTTACTGGGCGAAATTTTTGGGCGAAAGTTGCTGACGTCGCACAGAGGGGTATTTGGCCGGCCAAAAGTCGAATTTTCCATACGCACTTTTTTCTTTTTGAACTGAATATAAGCCGAAGAGAATATAATTCTTGACCGTTATTTTTTAATCCCTCTTTGCTTTAATTCGCTCGCACCGCGCTGTCAAAGTGCCGTGTTCATAATTGTTTGTTTGGTTTTTAGATGTGTTTAATACAAGCCGAAGTTGTAAAAATCTGCTTTAAATCGTGTGTTAATTTTTTAAATTATATTAAATTAGATAATTGTAAGGCAAAGAAATACCATATAATCCAAATAGTTTAATACAAATATAACATGAACTGGTACCGGCAGAGCTACAAGGAAGAATATCGTATTCTTACAAATTTTAATGGATTAGAGAAATGAACTACAGTCATTAAGTTATGTAACACCACTCAACGGCGCTGAGATTCTTGCTTGGGTGTTATGCTTGACAGTTCGTAGTTTGAAAACAAGCAAAAAAAAACTACTGAAAAGGTGCGTTTGCTGTGCACTGACCATTGGAAATATTTACTACTACCGAAAAATAAACTGAAAATACTGCTGCAGTACTGTACCTGTTTTCTTTACATGTACAGGGTGTTCTGTAAAAGTGTTCAATGAGTAAAGGGGGGTGATAGGAAAGTAAAGACGCCCGACAACTTTAAGAGGGGTGGCTGGGACGGTGGGGGAGGAGGGGTTCAATCTAAAAATTTGGAGAGTTGCAGGGAGAAAATAGTTGTCAGTACATTTAGAAAAAATTCTCTACTTAAGGGTAAGTTCTACTAAAAATTTGCAAATAAGATTTTAAGGCAGTAAATTGATTTTTTTCTCTAACTACATATATTTATGTATATATGTACTTTACTTTAAACAATCAATTCTTGTAAATATGTATGTATATTAGACTGCATCACCAAAAAAAGTTGCGGTTTTTCCACCGGGATTACAAAATTTATTATATCTTAAGACGTCCACCAAAATATTTCCGAAAAATATTAAGATTTAAGTGAGCTGGACCGATTTGAAAATGCCTCCAAAAATGGAGTTTTTTATGAATAAAAATAGTTTCTTAAAGAACTTTTTGAAAACAGTCCCCTCCGATGACAAAACAGATTAAGCTTAAAAAAACTGCATAAAAATATTTAAAAATCTTCTCAACGGAATCGTAAGAATGAGATTTTTGATGCTGTTTTTTTACTTTTTTCAAAGATTGATTTACGAAAAACTTGAATAACTGGGCCAAAACTATTCTGATTAGACTTATGGGATCTCAGTAGAAAGGTATTTTCACACTGTTTTTATTTCTGTCAAAAAATGTAATTCGGGTCCCAATTTTTTATTTTTTCAAAAACCAACACATCTTAATTCAACTTTGAATGACTATCGGTCATCGTACCTTTCTCTTTCATCCTTTGAATGAAATTGTTAGCAAAGAAATAAAAAGGGTGAAAAAATACCTTTCCAATGATACCTCACAAGTCTAAATCGGAAGAGAAAAGGCTCAGTTATTCAAGTTTTTCTTATACCAATCTTAGAAAAAAGTTAAAAAACAGCATCAAATAATTCATCATTACGATTCCGTTAAATTTTCTTTAATTTTTTTTAAATGTTTTTATGCAAATTTTGTAAGCTTAAACCGTTTTGTCAATTGAGGGGATTTAAAAAAAAAAAAACTTTAAGAAACTATTTTTATTCATACAAAACTCCATTTTAAGAAGTATTTTCAAATCGGTCCAGCTCACGTAAATCTTAATATTTTTCCGAAATATTTTGGTGGACGTCTTAAAATATATTAGATTTTATAATTCCAATGGACAAATAGCACCGATTATTTTTTTTGTATGGGGAGTGATGCAGTCTAATGTATATATATCCAAAGGTTTCTAGGAAACGACTCTAACGATTTTAATGGAATTTTGTATTCAGATAATGTTTTTAATTTTAAGGGTATCTGGAGATATTTGTACAAAGTTGCCACGTATTCGAAATTACTTATAATTATTAATTCTAAGAAGGCACAAAAGATTCACTAAAAAATTAAAGTTAGAAGACATTTCAAATAAAACAAACTACTATATACTATAGTAGTAAAGTTCGATGAGTGTATGAAATTTCTGCGTGTTAGATAAGGTGCAAATTATTTCAATAAACCTCAACATAATGGTTACTCCGTATAGTGTTTTTTAATCATATGTTATTTTGATTTAATTTGGTTTTTTAAGCAGGTAGCAATCCTACTAAATGTAATTGAAAATTAAGCCCTTTCAAAGCCGTTTTGGTTGATACCCTTAGCGTAGTAATTCATTGAAATTAATTGAATTACATTTTTGGACAGGTGGCAAACCACCTCATGTTCCATATCCATATTGTTAAAATGAATTGAAACTATCATATACATTGAATTAAATTTTTAAGCAAGTGGCAGCCCTGTTAAAAATAGTTTCAAACTATAACCTTATTAAACTTTTCAGTCTGACACCAATATGGCTATACATATTTCAGTGACCTTATTCCCTTGAATTAAAGTTGAATTTAATTTTTAAGCAGATGGTAATCCTCCCACATGTTGTTTAGAAATAAAGCCTTTTCAAAAACATCTCGCTTGATACCTATATTGTAGTATTCATTTAATTTAATTGCATTTGATTTTTTAGCAGGTGGCAGCCCTTTTTATGTTCTAACCTAGAATAAACCTTCTCCGCGGCGATATGAATTCGTAGGTATCAATGTTTCCACAATCGGACCTCGATATCATGGAGTCTATCGATGTCAAACTTCAAGCAACTTTATTTTCGTTGTTTTGGTCGAATACTTGGACATCCTCCTACCTTATTTACTTGACTTTAAACATTTACAGTTCTAAATATTGAAACGCGTCGTTTCTAAAAATTTTGAGTTAAAATTTTCATGAAAATAATTTTGGCCGCCTAAATCGGTCAAATAACCCTATGTGCGTCGTCGCTCTACTATTTAGGCGAAAATTCGCCGTTCGCCGGTGTTTCAAAGGTTATACTCCAAATTTGTTATAGTTTAATATAACTCCATATATTTGTGTAAACGGAGACATAAAATACCAATGACACACATACATACATACTAGAGGGCTGCCTGAATGCATTCAAAATGGCTTTTGAGTTATTCATATACAAAACGAATGAATGGCTTTGGCTTAAAATTTTTTTGAATTTGAGTGAGTAGCTGTTCTGGTATTTGTGTCGACATTACACTATTCAAACAAAGTGAATGGCAAAAGCTTTGCAGTACTGGGAAATTTAAAGAACATTGCGGACAAAGGCGAGTATCTCAACTAAACCCTGACGTATTTTTTTAATTCATAGCTCTACATACCTGTATACTAAATAGCCGGACAAGACGTTTTTCTAAATAAAAAATAAAAAAAATAAAATTTTCCGTATACTATGCAATATACCTCTGCAATTTTGTAAGATAAACTAAAAATGTATACATCGTTGCAAGCTGTAATTACTTAAGAAGTAAACGTCTTGGCTGTCCGCCAAACCGGTCTATAGCTTTATCAATAATCTCAAATTGGTTCTCTGATGCAAACATTCGATGTACACTTAGAAGACACAAACGTAAAGACAAAGTAATAAACAAATAATTATTAGTTTACCGTTCAATCCATTTTCGCTCATTGTCGACTACAGCGGGGTTTTTACCCTTCTTAAATGGCATTACTCTGAAGTTAGCGAGAATAACTTGAAACAGAACCGGATGATCCACATATTCACTTTTTTAATTATTAAAATTTACAAGTTATTTTGTTAGCATTGAGTGTATGATGTTATATATAGTATATACATAGGAATAATCTTGAAAGTTAGGGGTAGGGTTCCAAATTATCGAGCTAGCATTTCCTGTTACTACCTGGCTACGCCCATGTATATTAATATTATATGGTCTTCTAGAAATGCCAGGGCATGAATCTCGTAAGTTTGAAACTATAGTCGTTCAAACGATACTGACAAAAGATGTCGTCAAAACACTGATTTATGTATTTTTTATGTGTTACTGTTACGTGAAGCAAAATTTAAATCGAGTTGACTATATCGCACAAACAATTTTTTTTTTCATGAAGCAAGACCATCTCAACACGATATGGGTCCAGGCGATTGCCATCATACGTGATTCATGTTACCGCATAACTTTGGGCCACGTCAACCGATTTTGATAATTCTTTTTGCCTCGGAAAGGTAGTGTCTCAGAGGTGGTCCCATACTAAATAATGGTTCAGATCCGATCATTGGATCATGAAATATATATAGATATAGTTTTTTTGCTAAAAATTACTTGTTGACACTTATTTTCGTGTCAAGATATTAGAAAGAATTTAGCCCCTCGCTGACGGCGCATAATTAGCATTATTGGAAAAATATCAGCGAAATTTTGTTACTGAATAAATTTTATTTCCTATGACACTAATTTATTCATATTCAAAACTAATTTTTTTTTTTAATTTTTGCCCATGGTCATGCTGTTGTATAGCTACGGTGACCATATTTATGAGAGCCGAATACGGGACAAAAATAATTTTGCAAATTCTTTCCACCACAGCTTACAGATCTGAAAGCCTCCTTCAATGAACCTAGATGTATTAGCCCTGAAACAGTATCCTTTTAGTAAAATCAAAAATTTGTAGGATAATTTTCTCGAGATTTTTACCCCGAAAAATTTGTTTAAAAAATTCGTTAAATTTTAGTATAATAAAGCGCAATATTAAGTCGCTAAGGCTTGCCATTAGTTTTTGGCAATTTTTGTTTTTGTTGACGGTGTTGCGTATTTTTTCGTACAGAGTAAGTGAAATATTGCAGAATTAATTTTTATAGTTTTTTGGCACAAAGTTGGTAATTTGATATTATATGATTTTTGTTAGGAAAAGAGCTTTACTTTCATAAATAATAAATTTTAAATAAGCTAAGGGAAATATCCAAAACTTACTAAAATGTCGAGTGCTAATTTTTATTTTAGTCACTGTATGTTATCCTCGATTCGAATCACAGGCATTCAGATTAGAAAATAATAACTGTTTATGGAGAAAATTACGATCACATACCAACATCACTTAAAACTCGTTCATAGACATGCCATTTTAATGAGCTCTTAAGTGGGCGAAATACCAAATACGGGACATTAAAAGAAATACAGAACATTTAGCGTCCCGTATAAAATAAATAAATTAACAGGACAATGGGTAAAAAAAGAGGACTGTCCCGTATAATACAGGACGGATGGTCACCGTATGTATAGCAGGCATTGCCCCTTTAGCAGTCTTGATTTTGTTGTTCTTATTCAGGGTATCCACATTCCGGTGCATATGGTCTAGTATTTGCATATTTCGATGTATTTGCAAATTCACTACAATAAAATGCAAACGGTTGCTATGCAGCAAAAATAAAATGTAAAAGATGCAACTGGCAGACCATATTAACCTCCGTATCGATAACAGGAAATCCGCATTTCTTCTATCGTTCAATCTACACATCATGCAATACTGGGTAAGTTTCCACACCCTGTCTGACAGGCAATCCATGAGAATATCGTGTGAACCTTTGATTTACTGAAGGAGAATTGACACGCCCATCCCTAGCTAGTTACCTTTATCACCTTTGCGTCCTGGTACCCAATATAAGCAGTGTTGCCATTTTTGCCGTTTTCCGGCTAGATTTAGCCGGTTACGATAGCAAACAGCCGGAGAAAATTCGGTTTAGTCGGCAGCCGACTTGTTAGCCGTTTTGCAAAAAAATAGCCGGTTTTAGCCGATTTTGCTATTTGCTATTCGCCTTATTTTATTAAAATTAAAATATACAAGTTTTTATTTTTACAAATTTAGTGATCCAAAATCTATTAGAAATGCCTAAAATTTTTTCTAACCCGAAAAGTCTGCAGATAGTGAGCCGATTTCAATGTTTTTTTTGTTTTAAGCGAGTGACCCAATTACATATAAACTGCCATTTTAGCTGATTAGAAAGTTAAAAATTTTGCTGAAATTTTGAAGAGTTTTCATAATTTTTACACAAAGTCTAAAATCTGGATGTAGTATATGGTTTTTGTTAAGTAATGAGCTACATATTCGTAAAAAATAATAAACATTAAATAAACTAAAGAAAAATAGGCGAAACTTGCTTCAATTTTTGTTAAGAATGTCTTAAATTTAAGTGTGAAGTTTTACGCGCAACACTTAGAATATAAAAGAGCAGACATTTCGATGTGGAGCAAAACTCTCTGGGTTGACAATACCTGTGAAGAATTGCGTCATGGTGCAAATATACTTTATTTTTGTTATCATTGTTATTTCCGAGTTGGTGGCCTTCAGCCGCCCTAGAAGAAATAACCTCATCAGTCCAACTCAACGTAGATAACCCAAAATCATTGTACAAATAACCGAACCGTACCCAAACTGTCTTACTTATGCATTTTTCTATAAACAAAAATTTTATAAAATGAAACTGCAATAGTTTTCATCTTATGGGGATAATTCTTGTCACAAATACATAGTTTCGTGCTTATATTTATGTATAAATATTTCTTAGCAGCACCACATCTTTATCAGAAAATTCCGAGAATCCAAAAATTGGTACTGTTACAAGTTGCAGGCCATCATTTTAACTCGACCTCCTTCCTGTTCCATGGATAACGGTACATCTTTTAGAGGTTAAAAAATATTTTGCGTCAGCAATTTGTCGTCGAACTGCACGTATTACGTACCCTATCCTCGGAAAAGCAAAGAACTTTATTTTCGAATCTTTACTCAGGTGAACCGAATTCTGACAGTTTGGAAACGCGCAACACTTTTAACATTTTCATCCAACTTCACTAACTTATTTTTTTTTACTTTTACAAGAATCAAAATTTTGTCTTCTAGTGAATCTGGTGGCATGATTTTAGTTAAATGTCATAAACTTGTTAAAAGTTCGGCAACAACAACGAATGTTAATATATCATGGCGTCTTTTCTCGAAATAATGTTGCTCTGTTTTCCTCAGGCCTTTCACGACTTTACGTGTTCATTTCTCAATATATTGCCCTCCGCCTAAGCAAAAGTGCCATACTTTTTGCTAATATACTCATTTTGCGGGACAAAAAGCAACCTACTGCAAATGTTACAATATTTATAAGAAGGCAAAATTGTTTAATAGAAAAGAAAATGCCATAAGTTTGTAATTTATCTCTGTTTTTATATTTAAGTAATACAAACATGAACATTTCCTTTGTTAAACAAAAATAAAGTGGTGTACAGCTTAGCTAGGAATAATCTTTGTTAACCAAAAAAAATTTAATGGATTTACTAATCTTTCTAATTGTAATTTATGTATTAAAAAAAAAGTTAATTCTAGTTGAAACATTTTAGCCGTTTTTAGCCGTTTTCTTGTCCAATCTAGCCGGTCACCCCAAAAAGTTCTGGCAACACTGAATATAAGTGAACGCCTTGTGACATGCCTCACCTAATTGCCTCTTTACAATCTATAACAGTTTTAGAGTAAGTAATACAAGCGATCAGTCAAGAACTAATTAATCTCCAATCTCATTCTTTGGGATCAGTCTAGAATAATAAATGCACAATTGTACCTATGGAGACTAATCCGGGTTCCATCTTTATAGAGATTATTCGTATTAGAGGTGATTATGTATGTATTGTTTATAAATCCTTATGAGACCACCGAAAAACATTACCTACAAATATCCTGAATTACCTTTCTTTATGCGCATACATATGTATATATGCAGATAACTCATATAATCTTATTACATTAAACGAGCAATTCTTGTATATATCTGTGCTCGTATGGAATAGTAGCTTATGTCCAAAGGCTGACTTTAGTATAATGCGGCATCCGCAGCATACGATTGCGTATGACTCACTGAGCCGAGCCGTTGAAGAAGTTTTTGAAAATAAACGTGCAAGAAATAGTTCCGATACTAGCAAATCAATATTTTTATTAAGTCTCGTCAAAAGATTCCCTGTCGTTTAAAGAATAAAGGGAATGCCGCATTATACTAACGCCAGCTTCCCGACATAAGCTACTAATCCATACGAACACAGATAAACAGTTTTAAAGATCCCTAATTCAAAAATATTTTTAATAGGGTTGCTACCTATTTTGAACCGCATATTTATTTAATTTTTTGTTTAGAAAAAGGGTAAAATATTACTATTCATGGGTACCGAGAAAAGGTTCTTAAACATGCTTTCCATATATACAATATGTTGTCCCTTAGGATAATAGTGTAAGGTTGCCACTTATTTTCGATTCTACATAATACATCTAAAACGTTGCAACATGGATATCAAATCCTTTCGTATTGTTGAGAACTTTGGCCAGAAAATATTTTCTGTCAGGGTTGCTACGCTTCTATGTAATACAAATATTTATTTTGTTTATTTCAATCGGCATGTTTTTTTATGTACACACAGTACATACACGCTCAGGACATGTACCATTCCTTTCAGCGTATTTCGGAATATGGTAGCCACCTAAATTTTGGAGTAAGATATCGAAATCAAATTTTTGTTTTTATTTCCAAAATATTTTTTTAAAGCTATCCAAATCTTTAAAACTTTAAAAAGTATATGCATTCCGGGCAAAGCTCGGTCAAGCTGGTACTTATGCATGATTATGGGACACATAACTTACTTACATTTATTAATATATTTTCATTTTCCGTACAGAATGGCAGTGGATCTGGAGATATTGGTATACGTGGCGGTGGACATCCTGGGGATAATCCATTCTATAGTAATATCGACAGTATGCCAGATATTAGACCACGCCGGAAATCCATACCTCTTGTGTCGGAACTTGTAAGTAGTAAAAGTTTACACGTTTATATATTCCATATTTAAATATATTTCGAACAACCTATGTATATAGGTCCGGTTGTTCAATGTCTGATTATCACTACCTCCCAGTTATACATCATTATCGACGTTTCCGACATGTGATCGATAACGCAGTCATCGTATTTAACCGGAGATTTTACCTCCGATTTATTTTAACCGGACATTGAACAAACCGCCCATAATATACTTGTTGAAATATTAATTTAATTTATTGCAATCTTTTTAATGCATACATACTTACTTCTATCAAGTTTTTTTTACAACATAATGGCAGCTTATGTACATACATACCTATATATATATACACACACGCATAAAATTTTTTTCGCCGCAAGAAATGAGTCCATAAACATGCAACCATACTTAGATGCTCAGTTCTGTTTGCCCCACCCCCGGTCGAACCCGTTTGCCAATAAAAAAAATTTTGTCCATTTTAGATGTCCAGATAGAGCGTTCCCAACATTGTAGTCTATATTTGCGCTTTCCAATAAACAACACTTTCCTCCATTTTAGAAGGCGTCAGGACCGGACGCAGTATTTCTCTTTCGGGGGTTTTATATAAAGTCATTCGTAAAAACCAAGAATATCATTTTTTTTATTTAGAGTAGGTATTCAGCATACTGTATTTAATTGTGGATATAATTTAGAAAAACCCAAAGAAAGGGCACATGCAATTTACCGAGGTATAGATAAAACTTCTTTTAACAATGAGTCAACATCAACATCCAGATTGCGATGAAAATTGAGAAAAGCTAGCCCATTGTGTTCCCGTTCCCTACCCATGCCTGCACATTAGCCTGCGCCTTAGGTGTATGGAGAAATTTTTTTGTTAACCTACCTTTGGTCATAAAAACGTGCCCTGCCAACGGAAAGACGTGCCTCGAAAGGCTCTAAAGTTCAGCATTTTCATGCATTTTTTTATAAAGTGGTAAAAATTTCCTCATAAAAAACCCTTATCGGGGGACAAAACTCCATCAAGTTCCATTAAAATATATTAAATTTCCCATTGACTTATAAGCAAAATATTGACCGCTTCGAGAAAAATTCCATGAATTTGCTGAACTTACGGGGCCTTTGACGCACGTCTTTCCGTTATCCGATTCTAAATATTTTTCGCAGGTCACGTTTTTATGACCAAATGAATCTTTCTGGGGGGAGTCTTGCTTTGTAGGACAAAGTTGCAAAATAAGGCGCAGGCTTCTCCACACGCACGATGATATTCATTGATTTATTTTGCAAACAAAAGGAAAAATTTCTGTAGAAAAACGGAAATCTGAATTTTTGCTCATTTTTTAATGGATAACACAGCCCAACAAAAATATAAAAAAATTTGGGTACGGCAAATGTTAAAGCTGTTTTTGATAGATTTTTTTCGGTCTAAGACACCCTGTACATAAGTACATACAGAGACTCAAACAACCGTTCATATATTGATTTGTTTTTAAATATTCGCAATGTTTTTCAAGTACAATTTTTTGATATTTTTTAATAAAAATATTGTAGTTATAACCAAAACCATATAGTTCACCTCCTGGTATAGCGTACTTCCAAGGACCTCCAAAGTAGCACATAGTCGTAAAATCGGCGGAATATAAGTTGATCGGTTTCCCGGGACAAACTAAATCGGTGAACGGAGCTTACATGAATTATGTGGTTAAAGGTCATAAATAGAATGACTAAATATTTGTGCATATCCTTTATAGGGGGTCGAAAAAGGATTGGAGCTATCTATTAAAGTCCTTCGCCGTCGGATTTCATCCAAATGCTCTCTTTCACTTAATTCTAATTAAACTTAATTAAAATATCAGCAGATCTTATAAATTGTGTACATCAGCTGAAAATAAATTAATCATCATTATTTTGATATCATTAGTTGTTTAATCGGTTATGTAGTTCATAAGATATTAATATTTAAAAATATCGAAAAATTTAACTTAACATCTTATATCTTCTTAATTTTTTACTTGCGCTAAATAATTTTGGTAAGGTTGAAATCAGCAAGAAGAATTCTATCGAGTTACTGTTTTGGTTTGTCTATAGCTAAAAGGTCGATATTCCAGACTTTTTTAGGGTATTCACAGTTTACTTTTAAAGTTAAAAGGTGGTAACTTTAACAAGATAACACACTGGAACTGTGAGCAAGCCTTCACACATGTGTTTCAAATTGTCAATAAAACAAATATGGTCAGATATACATTTAAAAATTTTTCAAATTGCGCCCACCTTATGTTTTTCTGCTTCACTTTCCATTTTTTCTTAGCGCGAATAATTAGCTGATCAGAGATGCCAGTTTAACACAAAACAAAAACATGAGACAAAGGCGAATAATTTTGCCCAAAAGTGTTATCTCTAATTAATATGGGAACCAACAACAAAGAAAGTTACCACATGATAAAATGTTTTAAAGTTACCAGGTGGAAAAATTAACACAGTAGATAATATAAGAAAACGGAATGTCAGTCACCTGCCACCGAAATTTGACGACAGTCTTTGACATGCACTGCGATGTCGACATTTGGTCAGTTTTTAAGATGCAATGAAAACGCATTAAAAAAAACGATACGAAGAAAAGTTACGTTACTTATTAGAACTATACGATGATATGAACGCTTGTTTGATTGAGTCAATGTATGTACATAAGAATTTGTAACTGCATATGTCATTTACAAAAATAAAAAATAACGAGAACAGTTCATGACACTGAAGTAAACGCAAGTAAAGGCCCAAACCAGAGTCGCCAGGTAATTGTTATGTTTCCCCCGAATTCGGCCAAGAAATTACTGATATTTTACAAAATTCAGCGGCATAATAAAGATTGCATATCTTTTTCTCATAAAAAAGTACAAATTAAAATTTTAATAATACTTAAAGATTTAAGACGGCTATTCATAAAAAAGGAGAGAACTGTTTCTGTTGTTTTGTGCGTCTATTTTAACGTTCGGCTGCAAAATTTTGTTGTACTAGAAAAAGTCAGATCGAACCAGCCCAATCATAATATTAAGTATAATATTTTTATAGTACCTAACAAAATGAGCGATACTAGTATGATTGTAAAAGTTTTACTTTTTAAGGGAGAAGAATATTGAGAATATTTCTCATGAGAAAAGAAATTCTCTCTCATCCCAACTTTCAAAACAGAGTATAAATATGAGCCATTCTTTTTTAAGTCGGACGGATTTCGTAAAAAAATATGTCATGTCTCCGATTCGCTTCACATGTTTTTTGTGGGTTCTATACATGAAATAAGCTAACACCTGTTCGAGGAATTTTTTTCTTCTTTTTTTTTCTTCGGAGATAGGATCTGTCAAAGTTTGCATTTTTTCGTGATTCTGACTAATCATGTACTTCTTCAAATCGTTATAACTCGGGTTCTGCCCATCGTAGAGACTGGCTTAACATTTCTGTATATAAGATGGTCAAGATTGCCCTAAAGCTAACTTAGCAATTAACAGTTGAACATTTTGAAGTTGATTTGCATAGTGAAGGCCAGTATATGTATTAAGGATTTAAAATTATACCATCGTAATGCTTGTTTAATTCTCTATAAAAAACGTGGTCCAAAAAAATGGGGGTTTTTCAAGAACTATTTTTAAAATATTTTTCTTTATGACAAGATGGTTTATTTTGTGCATCGGGTTTTTGCAAAAAGTAAAATTTGATTGCGGATTCAGATAGAACACCTCTCCAGATATAATATTTGTATGGCAAGATTTTTCTTTAAGGCGACAAACCCCAAGAAATGGGCGTGGCAATTGCAGGACTAAAATTAGCAAAACGCAGATTTTATTGAAGAATTCGGCAGAATATCGCTTCGTTAAGAATATTTGTTCCACAACTTTTTCAATTCATATAGGTATTCTGGCGAAATCCACAACAAAGTCTAAATTTTTGTACTTTGGTTTTAATATAGCCACGCTCATTTCTAGAATATTCTTTGGTTGAAAAAGTTGGGGAACAAAAGTTGTTAACGAAACGATGTTCTGCCGAAATCCGCAATAAAATCTGCGTTTGCGAACTTTAGTCCTAAAATTGCCACGCCCATTTTTAGGGGTTTCTCGCCTTAAAAAAAAATCTTGACGTACAAATATTATACCTGGATAGGTATTCTATCGGAATCTGCAATAAAATTTTAATTCTTGCAAAAACTCGATGTTTAACATCTTACTAAATATATCTCAACATAAGTTTTGGAAAACAAATTACAAAAAATTGTTGATTCTCACAAAATAAACCATCTCGTCATAAAGAAAAATATTTTAAAAATAACTCTTGATAACCCCAATTTTTTTGATAATTCTAAATCCCAGTAAGGTCTTCACTACGCAAATCTACTTCAAAAAGTTCAACTGTTAATAGCTAAGCTAGCTTTAGGACAATCTTGACCATCTTATATATGGAAATATTAAGGCCTTTGCTTAAGCTTTAAAATGACGCTAAGATGAAATCTCTAGGATGGGAAGAACCCGAGATATAACGATTTTAAGGAGTACATGATTAGTCAGAATCACGAAAAAATGCAAACATTGACAGATCATATCTCCAAAGAAAAAAGCGAAAAAAATTCCTCGAACACGTGTTAGCTTATTTCATGTATACATACAAAAAATTTTAAGCCAATCGAAAGTGCGACACCAAATTTGGTGTCCGATATAAAAAGGAATGTCTCATATAAGTACATACATACCAATTGCCGTAACAAGGATGCGGCAACAAATTCAAACGAATCTCAGTCCGCACCAACCTCCAATCCTTGCGTTAATTTCCTGACACTTTGGATTTTGCCTACACTAAGGGGAAAAAACAGTAAAATCAATCAATAACGTAGTTTATCTTAATATAAACGATAAAAAACAAAAATATATTTGCCCACTCAGTCAGAGCCAGACATATGTATAAATGTACTTCCAAATGTTGAATTTCCATCAACACCACATCGCGCCCCTGCAGTGAAAAGCCAAACCAGTTAGAAAAATACAAGTTCATTAGCTAGTATGTGCCCACCAGTTTCAAAGAACTCAAGCGATTTCATATACCGCCCACCTAGATCTAAAGTCAGCTAACTAAAAAATCAGAGTGGGATATATAACAGCTTGTGGGTCCTACAGATTCTACGCAAATGATGCAAAAACTGGTATAACAGCAGCTTTGTTTTCGTGTATATAATCTTGAAGAAAAAATCGATGCATTAATTAGAGGTAAGTCCTATGAATTGGTTTATGCAAAAAATCGTCTAAAATTTTTTTTTGAGTTGATCGCACTTTGGATCTAAGTGTGCGACATCTGCATACCAAGTTTCAATACTATACCATGAACACTTTCAGAGATATGCAATATGAAAAATTCGGTTTGTATGGGAGGTGCCACGCCGTCTTCACCTAGCGGTATGAAATATACTTCACGACCTATTCTCATACCTACCAAATATATACCAAAAATTCCGTACAAATCGGACGAACCGTTTCGGAGGAGTTCGACCATACACACCGTGACACGAGATTTTTATTTATTAGATATAATTTAAAAATTACAATAACTATCTAAATAAAAAAAAAATATATAAAAGAACCCCGCGCCTGCACTTGAACTTTTTTATGGCACAAGTATTTATATTTTTCAAATTTGTATCTATCTATTTAAATTGAAATTATTAGATATGTATATAAACTTACATTAATTTAACTTGAAAAATCTTAACCGCCTCCAAGCGGACTCGAACCTGCGATCTTGGATCCAGAACCACTGGTCTTCACGCGACGCCACAGCCGCCATTTGTAAGAAAAGAAAAAATTTTTTTTTTTGGCTTTGGCAATTCAAAGGCAGATGTCATTGAAAACTTAGGTTCTTCGGAATTGTTGAACTGGTAGGCCATCGCTTTAGCACATACTAGTTAATGAACTAGTATTTTTACTGACTGGTTTGGCTTTTCACTGCAGGGTATGCACACTTACATATACATACATACTCAGATGTGATCATTCAAATACGTGCGTGCTAAATTTTGATATGAAAATATTACTTTTAAATATAAAGTATTCATTTTTACTATGCATTATTTTCCACAGTATAGGGTGCCAGAAAGCTTGCTACGGCTCTGTAAATATCCATTCTCATTACCAGGGAACGGATTTTTAGGGCCTAAAGACCTATAAAAAAGGCAAAATAAAATAACGAAAAAGGCAGGAAAAGGCACTAGGTATTGCAAAAAAGGCAAAACAAAAAAAGCAAAATTAGGCACTAAAAGAAGACAGAAAATACGAAGAACAATCAAAAAATACATTTATTTTAGAAATGTTTATATTACAGGTAAAAAGAGAAAAACTATGAACTAGTTTCATTATATGTAAAATTTTTACTTTGAATCTTTGACTATTTTATCCGTTCGAGTTTCTAACTCATAGAACTTTAATCTGTATAGTTGTAGTAACATTGAACCACAAGATGCATTTTGAAGTTTTCTGGCAGCACTTTTATTCGATTTTCGCGAAGAAAAGCCTTGAATGTGCTAAATGTGCGCTCGACGTAAGGTAATACAAGTGGAACCCAATTTAAATATGGAACGTTTGAAACGTTCATATTATCAGGAATGAGGGCGTTTTCCTCGCCCTTTACAATTTTATCCACACCCCTTATTGTCTTCAAGCCTACGTTAGCTGAGAAAACGGCTTTGAATTTTTCCAACACCAATTTGGTAAGAGGTCCCTGCGCTTCTATAAGCCACATGGGCATGTGTATATTTTTTAATCTTAAAAAAAAAATTGTAAATGCTATAATCACTTTTTTAAAGGTAGAAAAGGCAAAAAAGGCAAATATCTTAAAAAAGGCAAAAAAAGGCAACATCAAATGTGTATATATAGAATCAGGTAAAGCTAAATCGTGGACATTCTTAATCGAATATACTCTCTCTCGTTAGCAGAAAAAAGGGCAATATCCATAAAATCCGTTCCCTGCTCATTACTAATGAGTCACTACTAATCAGACAGTGAGAATTCCTATTCTCATGAAAAATGTTTTCATCGTTTACGAGAACCTTTAAACAGAATTGGTCCTATCGAACAGAAGGTAATCGAAAAAATACAACTAAATACATATAAAACATTGCACTTTAATTTATTATCTGGGCTTGAGATAAACACACTCAGGGCTATCACTGAATCCATCGTAGAAAATCTACGAATTCGGATGCCTGCTACGAATACGAAAAAATTTCTATCACTGAAATATCGTTTCCAGCTTTGAATGCTGAACATTGAAGATTCAAAATTAGCTGGAAAGGAAACAATAGACATTTATGTATGTCATTTTCCTCACCCTGCCCCAGCAGTGGCAATGTCCGAGTCAGCAAAGCACTGGTCTGCCGTTTGAGAGATCCAAGACCTCGGGCAGTGGAACTTTTTTTACTTTTTTATTTTCCTTTTATTATTATTATTTTTTTAGCTTTAGATTTTATTCTTTTAAAAATAAAAATGCTTGTATATTTAATTTTTAATATTTTTATTGAGCTTTTGTACCACGATTGTTTATTAGGAAAAATTGAAAAAGCAACAAAGTCTAAGCGGTAGAAGTTATAGCAGCTATTTCGGAGATCACCACATCTCTTCATCAGCCTTCTTTTTTCTAGACTTCAGCAGGTATCGAACCTGCGAATTCGATGTACAAAGTCAGAAGCGTTAACCACTGAGCTATNAACTACTATCAAGTGCAGCTGATTTGCCGCTATTTAAACTCGTAAAGCGTGGTTGTTGTTGTCATTCTATACATCCATTTGCTTATTTGCTTTTTTGTATAGTTTCAGGCAGGCTCTTCCTAAACTATGTATTTGTCAATGTTATTGTGGCTTGTTAACATTTTATTTTTAATATTTTTATTGATCTCCGAAATAGCTGCTATAACTTCTTCCGCTTACGGCTTTGTTGCTTTTTCAAGTTTTCCTAATAAACAATCATGGTACAAAGCTCAATAAAAATATTAAAAATAAAATGTTAATAAGCCACAATAACATTGACAAATACATAGTTTAGGAAGAGCCTGCCTGAAACTATACAAAAAAGCAAATAAGCAAATGGATGTATAGAATGACAACAACCACGCTGTCGAGTTTAAATAGCGGCAAATCAGCTGCACTTGATAGTAGTTGGTTGAATAAGGAAAATGACTTAGCAACAAGAGCTTACGGGATGTACATAGCTCAGTGGTTAACGCTTCTGACTTTGAACATCGATTACGCAAGTTCGATCCCTGCGGAAGTCTAGAAAAAAAGAAGTCTGATGAGGAGGTGTGGTGATCTATGAAATACCTGCTAGAACTTCTACCGCTTAGACTTTGTTGCTTTTTCAATTTTTCCTAATAAACATCGTGGTACAAAGTTCAATAGAAATATTAAAAATAAAAGGTTAATAAGCTTTTATATTTAAATTAATTTTTAAACTATGGTATTTTTTATTTATTGAGCTCGAGTCCCAGCAAATACATAAAACTCCGGTTTTAGTTTCATTAATTTTATTGTCGATATTTCGACCTCATTCGATAATTAAAATGAATAAAACTGAAACTGCAATTTTATGTATTTTCCGAGTTTCGAACTTAATAAATAAAAAATTATCATAGTTTATAATTCAAAGGCCCTAAACCAAAAACAAATAAATTAATTTTTAAGATATTGAAGTATTTAGGTTTCTTTTCTACTAAATTGTTGTTAAACTAATATTTCCTCGCTTCATAAAAAATATTCATTTAATAAATAGCGTCTACAAGATAAATGCATGCCATTGGTATTTTACGTCTACATTTACACAATTATATGGAATAATATGAAACTATAGCGAATTTGGAGTATAATAAATATTTATCATTAACAATGATGAAGCTGTTTGCATTATTTTTAAGATTCACCGATCCTAAATTTTTTTCCGACAGCAAATTAGTCTAGACTTAATTTCCGTAACTTAACTTACCTTATTTTTTTACCCAACCTGTTATATGAGAAACTTTGTTGGCGGTTAGTTAAAACTTAACTTATCGTAAGAGACTTAAAACCTGTAGATATTAGGTTCTTAAGTTACGGCCTTACGGAAATTGAGAGCGGTGAGAGAATCAGGGTTACCAGACTCTCGTTTTTGTATTTCTTAAAAATAAATTAAAGCAAACATTTTTGTTTGCATGATTTTTTTTGATGTAGCATTTTAGGCGGCGAACTGTTGAACAGTTGAAAGAGAAAATACAAAAACAAAATATTTCCGTTCTTGGCTTAAGTTGACGCGTTGAGTAATCATTGATGATTTCTTAGGGTAAGTTAATTCAAGTTAAGTCTAGACTAACTGAGCTTTTAGACTCGTCGTAGACTAGCTCTACAACTCTTCGTTATGAGCGGATTCAATGAAGGCTCTGTAAGAATTTCGAATTTAAGTTCGTAACTATTCGGACTCAGTGATAGCACTTTCGTAGGTTTCGATGGATTCAGTGATAGCCCTGAATATGATAATTACACTACAAACAGCTTTCATTTCGCAATAACAAACAGGAAATATTACGCGAGTTGGCCACTTTGACCCAAGCAAAGCTGCCTCTGACGGTATTGATTTCGATCGTGGAACTATTTAGATATAAAGTTACCTTTGATTTTCATCTGTTACCCAAGAATTTTGAGTAACTCAATAATAACCAATTTAAAATACTTTATTTCTGAAAGTATATCGGAATGAAGTGGGTATTTATGGACAAATGTATGTACATATGCGTGCACATTGATCTATCTGTATATATACTTATACGCATTTATCACATAAACGTCTTTATATACGTACATACAACCGTATTAGTAAATGTACACTAACACACATACAAGCGTAAATAAACAAATCGATAAGTATATATTCTCGTTTATTGTAAAAATCGTGTCGTGTTCATTTAATGTTTGTATCTATACAGATTATCCTTCTGTTAAAACTATTAATTTACTCTCATTCTCTAAAAACATTCCATATTTGCATACAACTGTCAATATTATTTTGTATTAAAATTGAACAAATTCTTTGTTCTAGTTGTATAAATGAATTTTAATTTCCATGAGAAAATTGAACATAGCAATAAAAATATACATAAACTATTATGCTTTCTAATTTTTTGTATTAACTCTCAAATACTTTTCCATTGCCTCTTCTACTTCTAAAACGATGATTTTCACATTATGCAAATTAAAAAAAAAACACGAACAAATTTAAAACCACTCAACCTAAAATATGTCAATATGCTGTGTTTTCAAATGTGGATCAAAGGTGCTCAAGGTATACGAAACCATTCAATTAACATAAGTACATGCCATAGTGCAGATTTGTTTTTGATTTTTTTGATTGATAAGCAACAAAGTAGATAGCATTAATATATCTTAATTAAATTTTTTTAACTCTTTCGCTAATTATTAGACATTATTTGTTACATATATTACCTTCTGTTGAGTAATTAAATTTTTCTAATTCACAGCACATGAATGAGTGAATGGTATACATACATATATATATATATATACTTACATTTTATGCCAGTTCAATTCAGCGTTGTTTACTAAAGTCAGAATTTTTGCTCTGTTTTTAAAAATATAAAAGCATAACCATAGGGCCACGTTTATATACATAGAACATGCATTATACACGTGTGTTGGTATAAGAAATTTAAATTTTTATAGCTTGTGTGACTGTAAGTGAAAATATACATATATACACCCAATTTGCCACAGAGCGAGGACGAGTTGGAATCGACGTCGGTCTGGTGAAGTTGTTTGGGTGAACTGCAAACGACGTCGAAACGAAGTCGTTGTTTCCATACCAACCGCAACATCGTTCCGACCTCGTTTTTTCTCATCGAATCGAAGTGGGTACGACGTCGGTTTGGTGAAGTCGTTTGTGTGAACTCGAAACGACGGAGAACCGAAGTCGTGTTTTCCATACAAAATACAAGGTCGCACAGTAGTCGGAGACAAGGGCGTATCCAGGATCTGATGATGTACCAAATAATGAGTTTACTACCCATATCTAGATCATAGATCTGTTTAAAATGCTTCGCGTTCTTTTGTACATTTTTACTGGAACATTTAAGCTCTACCCAACAGCGGACGGCGGTAACTGGCTAACCAGAAAGTAGTACCACAGCCACAAGCTATTTCGCTAGCTACATCAGCTACATGAGCAATAATGCACCACAACCACAGCAACATATTGTGTCCAGTTTAGTGCATTTAGAATATTTTAACTTTTGACAGCTCTTGCTACATACCACAGTCTCACCAGTAAGTGAAGAGCTGAACAGTTGCAGCAGTGAAATCTGTTAAAGTAAACACACTCAACACAATCAACACTCAATCAACATTGTGCCGTCCCAGCTGGGCGGTGAAAATAGAAAAAAAATTTAAATCACCCGAAAAAGTCGGCGGTAAAACGCTTCCGCCGCAATTATGAGCCTTCCATACGCCTTTGTGAGTTTTAATTTTAACAGCGGCTAACCGACGGCCGCTTAACCGCTTTAGAGCTTTAATCGTATACAATGGGTACGGTGACCATCCGTCCTGTATTATACGGGACAGTCCTCTTTTTGGACCCGTTGTCCTGGCAATTTATTTATTTTATACGGGACGCCAAATGTTCTGTATTTCTTTTAATGTCCTGTATTTGTCCCGTATTCGGTGTTTCGATGCCTTAACATCTCATTAAAAAGGCCAGCCTATGAACGAGTTTTAAGTGATCTGAATGCCTGTGTTTCGATTCGAGGAATACATACAGTGGCCAAAATAGAAGCTAGGACTCGACATTTCAGCAAAGTTTGGCTATTTTTCCTTAGTTTATTTAACGTTTATTATTCTTTATGAAAGTAAAGAAAGCTCTTTTCCTAACAAAACCATATAATACTGTTTAAGTGCGATTGCTAACACCAGGCGCCTAAATTCGTGCTATGTGCTGCTGAAGTCCAAAAATTTCCTTCATTAAATTAATGAATGCACTTCTCAACTGCCATGTAATAAAGTTATAATTTGATAGCAGTTCAAAGTATGCTCGGGCGATGCGTTTCGATAACTTATGTTTTGGAACAGTATACATTGTCAATATTTTGTAGTTCGACGTTATGTTATACTTTGTACGTATGCAAAGCAATTGACGTTTTGGAAGTCAGCCATACTTACCTACTTTGTATGAAAAAGATGCTCAACATCGTCAACAACAAAAAAAAAATATGGTCAAAAATTAACGGTAAGTCTTAGCGACTTCAAAATCGCACTTTATTGTACTTAAATTTAAGGTTTCTTTTTAATTTTGTGGGTAAAAATCTCGGGGAAAATTTCCTACAAATTTGTGATGTTACTACAAGGATGCTATTTCAAGGCTAATACATCTAGGATTATTGAAGAAGGCTTTAAGATCAATAAGTTTTTGTGGAAAAAATGTTCAAAATTATTTATTGTCCCGTATTCGGCTCCCATAAATATGGTCACCGTAACAATGGGTGAAATGGAGACAGCGAAAAAGCTGGAGTATTTTCATTAGAAAAGCGTAGTTGTAAAGAGGACTTTAGCGAATCGATACGGTTTTATTATAGACCGTCGACAGTACTCATTTTCATTGACCGATGGGGGTTACTTCTGCTTTTTTGTTTACCTGCCAAACGTGGTAGTGAAATTTCAACTCCTGCATCGGCGTAGTGACTCCTTCTGCATTCTTGCGATCATTCCCAACTACCTCCAAAATGAGGTCTAGTTATTGTCTTCATTTTCAAAACGTTTTCTGTAGGTTCCAGCAACGTTTAATATTTAGCACTTGTCATTAAAGCAATGATGAACATCGGATATGTTATAGATGCACACAATTGATACGCAGACATTCTTGTGGAAAAGTTTCCCTGAATTGACAACTTTTCTAAAGCTTCCACAACTTCAGGAAAATTTTCTGAAATTTCCAGATACACCTGCGTTCAACTAATTAGAAACGAAATTCAAAATGATATTGTTTGGAAATTATGTTTATTATTTTATTAATAATTTTCTTTAAAGTATACCTCAATCTGTAACAGAAACCACAATAATAAAAGTTTCAAAGCTTGCAAAAATTGCAAAAAAAATTAATCAAACTTCAAAATTTTCAAATTTGTAATCAGAATATTTAGAAAATGTTCGGGTACGCAGTTCTGTAGCCCATTCCGTTGTAGTCTAAGAAAGTGCAAGTCTCAAGACGTTAAAAATTACCGTTGATTTTTTAGAATTTGTTTTGTGAACAGTGTTGCGCATTTTCTTCCATATAACACATGATAAAAATTTTAAAATTTTTAAAAAATCAACGGTAATTTTTAGACTGGAGACTTGCACTTTCTTAGACTACAATTGAATGAGCTACAGAACTGCGTACCCGAAAATTTTCTAAATATTCTGATTAACAATTTGGAAATTTTGATGACAACTTTTTGAAGCTTAATTATTTTTTGTAAGCTTTGAAACTTTTATTATTGTGGTTTCTGTTACAGATTGATTTATATTTTAAATGAAAATTATTACA
The DNA here is from genome assembly GCF_001687245.7 of Rhagoletis zephyria. Lineage (NCBI taxonomy): Eukaryota > Metazoa > Arthropoda > Insecta > Diptera > Tephritidae > Rhagoletis > Rhagoletis zephyria. Next base: position 54,401 of record NW_016157921.1, read on the forward strand.
AATAAAGAAATAAACATAATCTCCAAACAATAACATTTTGAATTAGTTGAATACAGGTGTAGCTATATATTTCGGGCCATCTTGTTTCACGCAAACGTGATATATTTATTAGAAGCACAATTCTTGCGTGTCGTTGATTCGCGAAAAAAAAATTTATCATATCTTTTAGGGTAGAAATAGTATTTCTTATTTCTGGAACCTCGTTTAAGTCATTCACAACAAGATTTAACGCAAGAGAAATTGTTTATTGATATTTGAATATTTCTCCTTCGTTTTGTAGCTTTCCCTACCTGGCTACGCCCTTGGTCGGAGAAGCCATGTTTACGCGAAAAATTAGAAGGGCTGTTACGATTATAAAAAACTACAGGATCGTGATATTTTTGTAATTCTTAATCCGAGCATGCCATAAAATGTATTGTTTAACACTTGACAGCTGTCAAATTAACTGCTAATTTCTCTTAAATTAAGAAAATCTATTTGAAAATACCACTTGTAGGGCTTTAGGCATGCTAGTCACGAATTAAATATCAAATTAAAACTTTGAGGATTGACAGCTGTCAAATCGACTGTCTATTTTTTCTAAAAATAAGATAATATTTTTAAAAATTCCACTGATAAAGTTTTTAGGCACGCTACTCACAAATTTTATGTCGAATTAAAACTTTAAGAGTTGATGGCTGTCAAACGGACTGTTCATTTTTCTAAAAGTAAGAAAATATTTTTTTAAATGCTACTGATAAAGGTGATAGACACACGAGTCACGAATTTTACATCAAATCTGTCGAATGGGCTGTCAATTTCTCTAGAAATAAGGAAAATTTCCCAAGAATTAAACATACTAGGCTTTAAGGCTCACTGAGCTTGAGTTCTAAATATATCACATTTAAACTTTTTCCGTTGACAACTGTCAAATAAACTGTAATTTTCAGTTGAGTAGTATAATATAAATATTTATTTATTCAACAAAATTATTGATTTATTGTATTCCAGGGAACATATTTAAAATGAATTTATAATCAAATTATGAAATAATAACAGTAATTATATTTATAAATAGGGGATTGTTGGGGACGTCTGCTATATATTCAGCCCAAACAATTTGACCTTGGCCCCCATAGTTTTCTTAAGATTTTTTTTTTTTAAACGAAATTCATCATTTCCAAAACTTCAGTTTTCTTATTCCAATTACCAAATTTCACGAAAATTCAATAATTTGTTTAAATCTCGGACGCCACTTTGGATTTTGTATTTTGAATTTTCAAAAACTAGTCTTGGGCGCCATAATGGATTCGCTAGCTTGAATTTTTGAAAATTGACTTCAGGTTGCTTAAGAGACATCTTATATATATATACATTACCAGGGAACGGATTTTTAGGATCTAAAAACCTATAAAAAGGCAAACGAAACAGCGAAATATTTAGGCTAGAAAATTTAAAATAAAATAGCGAAATAGGCAGGAAATGGCACTAGAAATCACAAAAAAGGCAAAAGAAGGCACTAAAAAAGGCACTCAATAAGACAAAACCGAAAAACAATCAAAAAATACATTTTACAAGTAAAAAGGGAAAAACTATGAACTAGTTTCATTACATGAAAAATTTGTGCTCTGAATCTTTGACTATTTGCTCCTTTCGAGTCTTTAACCCACAAAACTTTAAAGTAACATTAAAGCACAAAGCACAAGATTAATGGACCAACTATTTCATAGCTCAAAGAAGTACACGAACTGGAAACCAAAAATATACAAAAATGGTAGCAGTGTACCAATTCAACAAATCAATTTTATTAATTAACAATCTATACTATATAAGTTTTACATTGAACAAAGCATTGCTACGTTCATTTCAATAGGCAACAAGGGACGCCCACAGCAACACCTCGAATGAGTGTTTCGGAGCGCTCCGTGTTTCTTTGTTATCTAGTCGGTGAATTAAAAAAGAAATTTTCAATCAAGAAGAAATTGATCGTCCCTTCCGAATATTCCTGAAAAGGGACGCCGCAAAAAGAACTGTTGATGTTGTGGCAGTTTCAAATAAATTTAATACATAAAAAATTACTTTGTCTAATGCCGCATTTCCACTAGGCATTAAAATGACCAAAGGTTGGAGGCATTTAAAAAGTGCCATGTGGAAATTAATTTAATGGCTTTTTTTTAATGCCCAAGTTTGTCATTAAAATGTCTGCTATTTAATGACTAGTGGAAATCCAGCATTACTTTAGAACTTTTCAGATGTATTTATTAGAAAATATGTTGGGTCAGGCAAAGACTTGCATAGAGCGGACGCAAAAAGATTTCAAACCTAAAAGGAATGTATTTTAAACAAGATAAATAACTTTTTTTTTTGATTCATTTAAAAAAATTTCACGTTGTAATCTGTTTTTTTTTACTGAATAATATGTAAATCATTTTTTAATTTAGCGTTTTTTCAATAAAAATAAATGATAAAAAAACTGTAGTAGTTATTTATTATAAACAAAATTAAGAACATTTTGAAAAACCGTAAAGCCTCCTTTCCGGTATATTATCGGAGCACTCCAAAAACACTCCGTCTTGGTTATCATCGGAGGTATTAAGGAGTCCTCACAAAATCATAGGTGAATAGGAGTCTTTGCTTTTTGGGGCAACGAAATCATTCATTTAAGTAGTCCTAAAGGTGCACTTTTGTCATATATATTGAGATTACCCTTTTCTCCTGCGGGCATGCTCCTTTCGGACTCTTTTCGCAGTCTCCCTAGGAGCATCAACGCACCGTACAGGAAGTCCTAATTGTGCACCCTGCGGACTCCGCTGGTATGCTGGGAATAATATGTTTGATCAATTTAATTGAAAAAATAAATAAATAACTTAAAAAAATCAAATCACCGATACTGCCGTTTCTGAATATCCACAGGAGCAAGTAAGATTCGCCACACAATTTTTAAACTCTCTAATACCTTTTAATTCTTCTTGATTGAGTAGCCATTTATAATGAAATTTTTCAGCTAGAGAAGTGAAGTGATTGAAAGTCATAATTTATGTGTTGATCTATAAGTACCTTTCTTAACTGAGATGACTAACCTTTTAAAATTTTTTCGAAACAGTTAAAGAAAAATCAACTTAAAAGGTATATCAAACAGACCAGCAAAAACCACATTTATGTGTAGTTTGTTGTTGGTTCTCTTATCTAAAATCTTAAAACTGTTCTGATTCTTTTCTTGTTAATCAAAGAGTACCATGTGCAATACAAAAAAGTAAAAATTAAAAATATTTGGAAAAAACTTGTGCGACTTTCTTTCTTAGTAAATTTTGTTTGCTTCTCGAAGCATGGATCCATCATTTGCAAGGCCCAGAAGAAATTAAAAATATTTGACGTTTCAGAGACCGAATAATTAAAAAAAATATATCAGCTGCTCTACTGATACTACCTGTTCAGTTTTCATTGGGTAGAACCGAATAATTAAAAAAAAAAACAAATAAGCTGCTCTACTGATACTACCTGTTCAATTTGCATTGGGTAGAACAAAATATTGTAAAGAAGTACAATTGACTGTACTTCGAAGTACGAAGTATAACGGCTCAAAAAAATTACTGTACTTCCGATAGAAGTCCGGTTAGTCACATTACACAAGATACATTAGATTTTCGCGAAGAAAAGCCTTGAATGTACTAAACGTGCGCTCGACATGTGTTGATACATGTGGCGCCCAATTTAAATATGACACGTTTAAAACTTTCAAAAAACGGCAAATATCTTAAAAAAGGCAAAAAAAAATACAAAATCAATCAAATGTATATATATGGAGTCAGGGAAAGCTAAATCGAAAATATTCTTAATCGAATGTACTCTATCTCTTTAGCAGAAAAAAGGCAATTTCCATAAAATCCGTTCCCTGTACATTACACTTTGTGATGCTAAATATAGAATAATTTACCTGAACCCTTTATGTTTTAATACACTTTATATTATGTGGAAAAACTGCTAAAGTGGATCTAGTAAAATAAAATGGTCGCCACTCTTTTTGGCGCCAGTATGCGCAGCTTTTCTTTTCGCTGATCCCCTGCTTTACTTTTTGATAAAGGGCCGAGCCCTACTCAATAGTTATAAAAAAAAAAAAATTCTTTAAAAATAATCCGTGTTATTAAGGTATTGATAGTTTAGCTACACATTTGTATTATGTAATATTTAATTGAAACCATAATTTTCCATGTTTAAGAAGTAACACCAAACCAGCTATTACTGTTATAATTGAAGGTTCCCATAAAAAAAAATTTAAGAAGTCTATCAATACTTGACTGTTTGGACGTGCCACAATCGAATTCTTTGAATTAAACGGATTCAACGGCTTTCTCTGCAGACACTATTGAAATACTAGTCAGTTTTGAGGTCGTTGGACATTTCTGAATAAGAATGGCTTTACTCCGGTTAAATTATCACAGTTTTCAAATATGCCTTTTTCGCGTAAAACATGGCTTCTCCGACCACTGTGCGTCATTCCGACTTCGCTTTTTCTCATCGAAGCTAATTCGAAACGACCTCAAATTGAACTAATTTTTTCCATACAAAATTTGTACTCCATTACACTAAAATTTAATGAGCTATATTTTTTAACCAACTTCAAAAAAAGGAAGAAGTTATCAATTCTTCTGAAATTTTTTTTTATGTATGTTACCGCATAACTTTGGACCACATTAACCGATTTCTATAATTCTTTCTTTTTAAGAAAAGGTGGAACCTCACAGGTGGTCCCATACTATTTTAGATCCGATCATTGGATCATGAAGAAATTAACGGTACTCTTAAATTTTTAGTTTTGTTTTTCTGCTTAAAAATTCCTTGTTATACAATTCATAAGCATGAAATGGTATTATAACTTTGGTCCATGATTTTAAGTACCAGAATAAGAGGAGATAGACCCATCAATATGTATACTTATATGATCAGAACGTCAAGCTGAGTTGATTTACCCATGTCCGTCTGTTTGTATGCAATCTAGTCTCTCAGTTTTCGAGATATCTGGATGAAATTTGGTAAGTGGGTATATTTTTATAATCATTTGTCGGAACAGGAAGAATCGGAAATCTCGCACTATTTCCACCCATTATCAAAAGAATACTTACAGTGAAAATCGCGAAGATTGGGTCGCTATAACCTATAGCCTCCATACATCTGATTGTTCAGATATGAGATTTTTTTCTGACTTCTCCATTTATTCATTTAGAAACATTAAATGTTGCACTATTTTTACTCATTATCAACAGAAAGTTTACAATAAAATGAACAAAAATAAAAATAAAAAGTCTACTGAGAAAATTGTCAACGTCTATGCTGTATAAGCTTTATCTACTATATCACTGATTGTTCAGATACCATTAAATTGTGTTACCGGTTTACATACCGATCTCACAGCAGTGAAAATCAATTAGATTGGTGCTATATAAGGTATATCTTTCATGCCTCTGATTATTTACATATGATTTGTTATAGTATATGTAATTCCTCTATCTATAGATGCTGTGAATATATAATTTTTTTTCAAATGAAAGGTATGAAGCCTTCGGCGTAGCCGAAGACAGCGCTGCTCTTGTTTTTTTTTTTAATTCAGATTGAAAAGATTCAACACTTTCGGAAACCTTGCTGATTAGTTTTTTTAAATATATCACACAATTTGAAATTGGATTTGTATAGTTTTTGTTAAAGTTTTTAGCATTGTTTTACAGTTCGCTAGTATATCGTTTTTGTGACCCGCCGGGGAACTGTGCTTTTCATCCGATGACGAGTTCGCCGGCGAGTCTTTGGCGACGTCGCCGGGAAACAAATAGTTCACCAGAACGAGTCAGAAACGACGTCGATACGAAGACGTTTTGCAAATTGGGTACATATTTGTAGTTTCTCAAAGCATAAACAGACGGCAGCGTTGATCCGGATCAACTCGGGATTAACTGCAGTTGATCCGAATTAAGTCCGAGTTAATCCGGATCAACGTTGCTGTCTCTTTAAGCTTTTAGATATAATCAAGTTTCGGCACGAATTTTAACAAATATACATACATATGCGTATACAAATGTATGTGAATGCGCATACACACCACTACCTATACGTATATTTACAACTGTGCATGGTAGAGTTGATACAATTAATTAGTTCTAAAGCACTAAAAGCCCAATGGATATAATTTTATATTTCCACTGCTGCTTTATAAGTATAAGTTTTTTGGGAAGTGGGGCACTACCTGCGTAAATGAATAAATACATATCGCTCATTTGCTGCATAATGCATAAAGGTGGCGCATTCCGCATTCCGCAAACCGTAAATGTGTTTTCTATGAGTAAGATTTTGTTTATATACAAATTATAAAAATGATTACTAAAATTAAAATCTTTCTCATTTATTGTTATTGACATCACTAATAACACCTTCTCTAAAAGTAATAGATTGGCAACACCAAGCACCTTCATGTTTTTATTGCACCTAGCTGCAACTAGCGGAATAAATGCGACGCCGGCTTTTGTACATTGTTTTGCATTAATGCTTAATTAAATCAATAAGTTTCGCAATTTTTTGTTACAAATTGAGTTAAAGTAAACTATAGTGAACATCTAGATTCCAATATGTGTTCATTTAATATATTTATTAACGTGAATTTAGTATTGACAAAGTTGAGCTGAATGAAACAGTTTTTTGCGAATAACTTTTGCACGGTTTAAAATAATCAGTTTCTGCCTCCGGATTCTTAATACTGACAGTAATACGCGTCTTTTGATACCCCTTTTCATTATTTTCCATCAATTTCAATTTCAACAGTACCTCAAGTGGAGGATCATGGCATATAATTTGACACTTCACTTTTGAAAATCGAACAAACTATACATACAAGAGAGCTGCGGCGGATACCTAAATTTTGTGTATGCTCGATCATTTACTCGGGCTTCTGGTGTAGTAAGTACTGAGCGTTAGCTCATTGGTCAAGACGAATGCGGGGACACATACGTCGAATTTTGTTTGCTTTGCATTTACATATTAGTTGAGCGGCGTTCATAGATTCTTTGCCGTGAGGGAAAAAGTCTTGTTTGGAATGCGGTTTCTGAAATCCTAAGGCAGGATGAGACTAGATACAGGTTTAGTTTGCAGCCGCACTTGCTGTAAGCTGCTGAAGTATGGCAGAAGCCAAACATCAAATTTGAATCGTCACAAATGCAGCAAAAACTTTAAGGAATCAAAAGTTTTAAACCTGTCACAGTATTGGATAAACATGAGGCCATTGAGAAATGTACGTTATGGGTCATTGAAGATAGTCAGACCTTTCCGGCAGTGAATGGCGCCGGCTTTGCCAAATTGTCGAAATTTATTATTAAGATCGTCGCAGCCTTTGGCGAACTTGTCGACGTGGGAAGTTACTGCGAGATGCAAAAACGATTTCTCATAAAGCGAAAAAGTATGTTAAAACCAAGAACTGGGTAAAAAAATAAGAGCTAAGAGCAGGAGGCGACGGACAATTACGGGAAACGAAATTTTTTAGGCGTTTCATTTCACAGTGCGAAAGGCTTAATGTACGTCTTAACTGCAGTAGCCACTAACCTTCCAATGTTTTAGATAAATCATTTGCTGAGGTGACAGGCATCTTAGAGTTCTCCAAAAAAATTTGAAATATTTTATAAAGGCTAATTTGCAGCAACTTTATCAAACTTCTTTGAAAAGCTAGTTTCCAAGACGGTAAAATTATCTCTACATAATGCTTATAAGTGATAACTGTTTAGAAATGAACAGAGTTCTGAATGGAAACAAACAAAGCCAAAGATTATTACATACATATAAATATATCGATAATTAAAGTCCTCATTGTACTGTGTAAGGATTTTCAAATTGTGTTTAGGAAATTAAAACTTTCCAATTTTCCCTCCCTGTGCTAAATTTTACCATCCGTGTTCAAAATTAAACTCCTTTGTGAACCGCACAGTGAGGATATATATGTATATGCACATTAGGGTGGTCCAAAAACAGTAAAGTGAGAATTGTAATGCTGTCACCCCCTAGGATTGTTCTATATTGAAAAAAAGTATACCCCTATTTTTTATTTTCAAATCAAAAAATATTTAGAGGTCGCTCAAAGCGCTAAAACTTATATGGGAAAAATAAAATTTTTCGTAGAAGTGGTATAGAATTCCTGAAAATCAATATTTTTCGATCGGAAAACTATGGTTTTCTTCAGGAGACTGTCAATAATAATACCCAATTGTTTATTTAACCATTTTTTAATACTAACGATTTTTTGTTGGTCGCCCCATGGTATTTTTCGGGGTTTTTGTGGGTTTTGGCGGACCTTTAAATTATAATTAATGATTAAATAAACAATTGGGTATTATTATTGGGAATCTCCTGCAGATAAACAGATTTTTCTGGTAGAAAAATATTGCTTTTTAACTATTCTATACCATTTCTACGAAAAGTTGTTTTCCCCCATATAAAATACGTGGAAAACTTTGGGCGCTTTGAGCGACCTCTAAATATTTTTGGATTTCAAAATAAAAAATAGAGGTATACTTTTTTTCGGTATAGAACAATCCTAGGGGGTGAGAGCATAATAATTCCGACTTTATTTTTTCACATGCATTTTTGAACCACCCTAATGTACATACGTATTTAGGTCCTATTTCAGTTTTGAAAGAGAGGGTCAAACAAAGTATTAATGAAGTATGGGTAGCCGATTAATGTTTGTGGCGTAAGGTTTCATGTATCATATATCCAACAGCTATAAATAAGCAGCAAAATTACTTAAGTGTTATGAAGGACTTTTGCATTTCACACATTAACTGAAGAGCCTTTATGTCCCAGCAAAGTTCTACGCAATTTAGAGACAATGAAAATAAAAGCTTGACCACTCCTTCATTTGCTTCGGGATTACATCCTCCCATTAATCAAAATAGCTCAGATCAAAGCTTAAAATATTTTGCACAGCTTCCATTCCTGACACAGTATATACAATAATAACTGCCATACCTAAACGAAAGCGTCAGCGTTGTCTGGCTGTCAAAAAATTCTCATGCCCATACAATTTGTATGAAGCATACCGAAACAACGCGGCGCCAACGCTGGGCGGTTGGAAATTCCGATTTTGACAGGGCGTTAGGTATTAAAGTTGGCTGCAGAAAACGGCGAAACTGTCATTTTTGTGTTACACACAAACAAACCTATGCTTATTGTTGGTGTTATTTCTGCATTTGATGTAGCGTTGACGCTTTTGTTTAGGTATGGCACTTCGGCGCTAACGCTAGGCGTAAGAAACCGTTCCGCCCAACGCTTTTGTTTAGGTATGGCAGTAAACCGTTTTGAGTACTCCTCGGGGGTAAAATCTGATCAGGGTTGATAATGAGAAGGAGCATACATTTTGTTCATTCAGAGTTGTATAAAAAATTACTGTGGTATGAAAGGGAGCAACAACCGTACTATGGCAGAGTAGCACAAGTCATGACAGTGTTATAATGACCGAAATTAATTGCAAAGGTGTAAAAACGTTGCAAATTATTGTCTACTATTATAGATAGTACAGATTATCATAGTTCAGTGTATACACCGTACATGATAATGAACTGTTAAATGCTGAAAACGCTATTAACTTGTAGATCACTCAAATTTAGGTGTGTGTGCTTAATGAACTTTCTAGGCGGATGCGCTGGCAGGCATTAGGGTCTGTATAACTATACAAACCTTGTGTTTTTTTAATAAAGACTTAAATATATTCGGAAATTTAAAATTTTGCTTGATAAATTCACAAAATTTACGTTTTTTCATAAAAATATAATCTTATAAAGACTTTTTTTCATTATAAACTTACATTTAAGAAAACTCCATTCAGAGCTATAATTACGATTTGAGTTTTCCAGTTTATAAAACACAAGCGTTAATTTTGTACTTAACTATTGATATTATTCTTCATTAAGCATGAATATCAGCATACATTAAAGATGGATATTATACTTAACCTACATTTTGCTCACAAATAACACATACAGCCGGGCTCCCGTGTCCGAATTCGCAAAAATTTTGCGTTTTAGTTTTCAAAATTACGTGCTCCAATATTCGCAAATCGGAAAATTTTTGAGGTTTCAAATCGGTTGCCGATGAGACGGTGGAATGAAAAGTAAATGGCAAAATTAACATAAATAACAAGCTAGCTTAGTTTAAATTTATTTTTGATTATGCCCATTATATTTTGCGATATTTTTGGCGTCCTAAAATTAACTTTTGTTTGTTTTGTTGATTTTATTTGCTTAATTCACTATTTATTATACACATCTCCGTTTTGGGCAACGAAAATTTATCAAAGCAACGAAGATTTACGATTTGGTGCGGACGATAAATGTGCGATAATTGTTGCATACCTTCAAGGGATAGCTTTTAAGAATGCTGGAAACGATGTGGAAAATGGAACTTATCGATAACAAAAAGTTGCGAATTCAAGAGCACCCAAAAATATAAAAAATGTACGATTTTTACGAAAACGCAAAAGTAAATGAAAATGGGAGCCCGGCTGATAATTATGTATATTTTATCCTCGAAAAGAACTTTTCTAATCATGAGGCGAAATTCCCCACAGTAACTGTTGCCGTGCTCGCAAAACGAAAACGCTGCACACAACCCAAAAGTACTCCTCGGGGACCAAATGGTGAAAAACTGCGAAAAGGTTTATTTCTGTATATACTGTGATTCCTGATAACTCATTACCTTCTAACAACGATGCACAGCTCTTTTTCTTTTATTTTTTTTAGGCGAACTGTTTCACAAACCACAGAAATATATGAAGATGAAGTTGAAATATAGAGCACGGAAACAATTGACATTACTGTAAACTTTAATGTAATTGAGTAGTGAGAAGGAAATAGAACAAAGTTCCCTTATTTGTCGAAACTAGTATTGCTGCAGCTGAGAGATCTTTTTCTCTGGCTGGCAATATAATATCGGAGAAAGGGAGTTGACTAGCGCCTGGACCGATTGACAGTTCGCTGTTTTTAAATTCCCGTTCTAAAACTGTAATCTTAGGCGCCTGTCACACCGTCAATACGGATCGCAATATTTAGATCGTGATCGTGAGTGTGTGCCAAACCTTCAATATTTATCGCATCAGTATTTGCATAATTTTTGTGCGGCACGCTTATTATGGCGCAAGAAAATATTTTTATTTTGTACCAATAATTTACAGATAATGCATTCCATAATTCTTTTAAAATTTCCAATGTTAATTTAAATGCTTTCAATTTGTTCTAAAAGGTTTTAAGCGCCGAGAGCGAATACGCTTTCGATTTCGCATTATGAGAGTACAAGATGTACTGACGAAATCTATGGATCACGTTTTGAATATGCTACGCTTTCAATATTTATTGCGCGATCCACGACCCGTGATCCGGATTTCAAAATTTTTAGATATTTTGCGATCCATTTTAAAATAAAAGTCCATCAATATTTGATGCTACACCTTCAACAAATATCAAGATCTAGGATCGCGATCCGCAGTGTAAAAGCTATACATACATACGTTTGGCGAGAATCACGTCAACTCTCCTAGCGCGGCGCGCAAGCACTAAATTCTGTTGTTTTAAACTCGCGCTGGTGGTATGAAAATGTAAATGTGAAATCCAAACACCCCATTTGCAAGTAGTTTTTCCACAGCTTTCCAATGGCGTCGTTAGATTTTCGGAAATTTTCCATTTTTCTATAAAAAACGCAAAATGAAAAATATACTTTTAAAATTTTGTTTACCTTTAAATCAAATGCTGAGGTTTCTTTACACAAAAAGAGTTGAGTAGTCCACTTGCAAAGTGCTCTATGTAAAATTTTTTCGATTTTTAGTTTTTGGTGGTTAACGTACCAGTATTTAAAGTAGTTTCATGTCCACGAACAATACAGTGCAAAATCCTTATATATTCTGAAAAAAATAGCATCAAATGTTAGCTACTCTAGCAAAAGTCGCTATAGTACTTACTGTATATATACACTTGCAGAAGTCGCTATAATATTCATTGTACGTATTTATACAAGTTCAAAAGTCTCCATCTTCTGATGAACTTAGAAAACTGCGAGAAAACGTGGTAGTTTCGGTGGCTAGTGGAAGACGTCGTAAAAAAGAAGTAGACCAATCTTCATGGAAGAGAGAACGCGAAAAGCTAAGAAAAGCTAGCTATGTAACAGTTACTGTTTCAAAACTCGCTATATTAATTTTTTATATATAAAATTTCCAAATTTTTAGCCAAATTCATGAAAAACCAAAAACTAGTTAGGTTAAAATTACATTTCTACTTAAAAACAAGCAGTATTAGTTCAAAATTTCGCAAAAGAGACTAAGTAAATAAAAAGTCTGACGGAAACTTTCCTTTTTATTTGTTTAAGAAATGCTACACCTGGGGGGTTACTCTTTAATGTGATGCGATAGCAAAATTGCGAAAATTTGGAATATTGGCACCCTACAATGCGACAGGCGCATTGAAAATTGCCCTTTTCGCTTTCATTTTTTCCCCTTTCGCATTTTAGGCTCTCTGTAATGCGTAAACGAAAGCTAAACTGCTCTTCTATCGCAATTTGCGTTCGATAGCGGTACAGCTATCGCAATCCACAAACTACCTTTAATAAAGAAAGATTTTTAGAATCTTTTGAACCAATGTGATATACATACCTACATACATAATTAAAATCAAATATTAAAATTTTTACGCATGTATTTTTATAATGATTTTAATTTCATAACTTATATTATATTAAGTACACCACTCGAATAATTATAAAATACGTTTAATAGGTACACACTACATACAATAGGCGTGTTTTATTTGACAGAAATGTAAGCTATTTGTATGGAAGATTTAGCGAACGTAATTACATATATTGGCTTATGAAAATCTATCTTGGCTTGTATATTGAACTAACTAGAGGCATTGCTATTCTAAAAGCTTTCTGCTTCAGCCAAACAGAAATGGCTTCATTTGACACAACAACGTTAAAAAATTTATATGTATTCACAAAAATATTAGTAATTAAAAATTAAAAAAAAATATCAAAATTGTATGCATGTCCGCTTGCCACACAAGAGGCCAATGCGATAATAAGCTATTTCTTTTCATATCTCATCTCCCGCAGAGATATGTAAACAGTGGGTACAAACTAAGCATTTTTAAGTCTCTAAAGGCAGTGTCACACGATTGGCCGTTTGGGCAAAATTTGGTGCAAATCGTATTCCAATCGTGTAAATGCACAAATGTTTTTCTTTATCCCAACCACGACAAACAATTTGTACAAATTTCCCAATAGAAGTTCGCTGTATTGTACCAATCGTGTGACTACAAATAAAAGGGGTCCCAATTTTTTCATTTTGTACCAATAGTCCAATAAAAAAAATGTACAAATATGTAAGTATGTATGTATGTATGTATGTACCAATCATGTGGCACGGCCTTAAAGAAATCGCATGCGTTAACAAAAGGACTGAATTTGGGTAGTTTAATATTTTTTTTATTTGTAGTCAAACAACTTACAAAATTAAGCCAACATAGGAAGTAATCTATGTAGTTTGTTTTATTTGGCCAATATTTAGCTTTATATTGTGATGCTTTAAGGAAACACGCCTAATATGTGCTTTTTTTATGTACCTATGTACGTACATGCATATGTGTATCGTTAACCTAATATGAAAAGGCCCTAACTCATATTTTCGTTACTTTACAGGAGAAGAAAAAAACTGTTTGAAAATTTAACCAGAAAACAAATAAGTTTTATTGAAATGGAAATTTTAATAAAAACTAATAGCTTGTTTAGTTCTAAAAGAGTTTTTTATGAATTTTTATTTTTAACAAAGTTTTATGACATAGGGCTTTTTTATTGTAATTAAAAAAAAAAGTCGTGAGATAGGGCTTTTTGGAACAAGCTAAATACAAAGTATTTCATTTCTTTAATAATGAATAATCGGTATGCTATGGAATAAGAGGAAGAAATCAGTTTTTAAAAGTTAATTTATCATAAAAATGGTGGCAATCAGAAGGTATAAACTTTTTGAGTTCCTGTAAATTATCCCACTTTTTCTTCGATATTGCAATTTTGTTTTTTATGTAGATATTTAGGAGTGGTATCTTGAGTACTGATTTTTGATCGTTGTGGAAGTATTTCGTTTTCTCCATTTATTTGTGTTTTGTAATATAATAACCTAGAAGAATCATAAGCCAATGCGGGCAGCATGTTAACAGTGGGATCTCCACTGCTTCTGCCTAAAAAAATTTGCTATTAATATTCCAGATTAATTTTTTGTATAGTAGCTTTTGTTACCTGGTCGAATAGATAAGTATCGCTTTGGAATATTCTCAAAATCCAAAAAATCGTCGTAGTGCAATTGATGTGCTTGTAAGGGAGATGGGTCTCTTCGTGCCTCCCTGATGAATTACCCAAACTGTGAAGGAAAGCTCAATTGCTTTCCACATATTTTTCTTTCTATAAGCGAATGCGTTGAGTCACATTCCATTTCTGTATGCCCACTTATTAAATACTGTTGCTCTACTGTAACGCTAGTTTTCTGACAAAAGGCAAGCAAAGCACTTGATAATGCAAGGGACTGTGTACGTTTGGAAAATTCGGAACAAATCTGTTTTTTTTCGCAAAGTCGACAAGATTTATAACATATAGGCGTTTTTGATCTCACGACATCGACCAAAATAAACTGAATATTTCTATACGTACAGGCTCCATAAAAGCAGAACAATTCCTTAGTGAACTTTTTTCACAAAAATTTGATGAGCATGGTTCACCAAGCTGTCTTGCTGGTCTCTGCAAATCTCCTTTTTTCGATTTACATACATATTGTTCACCCTTCATTCTAATTATTTTGTTCTTATTTTGCATCCATTTAGATGGATGTGCTTTACGACTTCTTTTTGGTGCAGAATCCTTTATCTTTTGATCATCACTGTCAGTGCTTTCACTCACAATATCCATATTTACAAATTTGCACACTTATATTTTATATTAAAGTACAGTTTTCGAAAACAAACACGCTCTGATCTTTACAATAGAAAACTGTTTATTTAGCTTCGATTCATAAAACAAAGAAAAGCGATGAGTACTTTGCAATTAATTTTATTTACCATATATAAGTATAGTGTGAGTTAGGGCTTCAAATAAAAAATATAAATAATATGGATTGAGTTAGGGCCTTTTTTTAATGCTTGTATTACCGTTAATTTCCATAAGAATGCAACAATTTTTTTAGAGAAGGTGCAACTAGAGGTTATACATCAAAATCCGTTAAAACCCCGCTTCGGTAAAAAATATGAGTTAGGGCCTTTCTATATTAGGGTAACGATATGCATACACTGCTTACAATTTGTATTGCGAATGACAAAAGTATAAAATCAAAATTTTTTTATCAAGTGCATGCTGTGTACGCTAGATAGCATACAATCAGGCGCAAAATTTAAACAAATTGTTTGGCTTAAAGTATAGGGTGAGATAATACATACATTATACAACGAAAATCATTTACTTCCGTTTACTTTTATATCTGTGGTGCATACAAAAAGTAATTATGATTGCGACACCATTGCGATAGTGATAGATACTGCCGATCAGTGTTGCCGTTGTGCGACTGAAGGGGCAATTTAACCCTTTTTAGGCGCCAATACCCTTTGATTTTCGTATGATAAATTGTGTAACAATTAAGGCCTAAATTGAGAAAAGGTTCTTAATTGAAAATAAGGTGCCTGTTTGAACATAGTCTAATACTTTTCAGCTTTAAATAGGTCTGGCTCTTGCTTTAGCAACCGAATTAATGTCTGGCAAATTAATTTTATATTCATTAGAACTTACACAACATCATATTAAATTTTGAGCTTTACTAAAATAAGGTGAAAAAATTAATTTTTTTTCATAAAAAATGACGTCTGGCACAATGTTAGCAACAACGGACATGTCTGGCAATAACAAATCTACGTTTCTAAAAGCTAGTTAAAGCCAATGGAAAGAAAATTAGCCTTACTAAAATGATTTAAATAATTAGCATTTTTAACTGTAAAGATAGGATGCGCACTAGTCAACGCAACCATTACCGCCTGCCAGATGGCCCCACGCTAACCGAGGGAGTAAGAGAGATGTCATATTAAAAAACCAGCTGTCCTGAAATTCCTGTTTTCACGACGTTGCTAGCTCCCGTACTAAAAGAAGAAATAATAACGTCGTCGTTTATATAAATTCAGAGTGACAATTCATTTACAGTTTAGAGATCATATGTATGTACCAAGCCACCTATCGAGTAACAAATGAACTAATATCAGAAGCATACCTAGATATTAAAAACACATGATTATAGGAATGAATAAATAAAGGGTCCACAGACCGACCGAGCCTAGCGACGCGTGCGGTACTTTCACTCTTTTATTACTCGTAGGCAAATGCTTGGGCACTCTGGGGAAAAAATCGGAAAATCTGACAACGTCTTTGAAAAGCTAAGGAATTTTTTTTACCATTTTCCTACCTTCAGCGCGAGTTGAAAACAACAGTATTTAGCGCTTGCGCGCCGCGCTAGGAGATTTGAAGTGATTCTCCCCATATACAGTTACTGGCAAAAGTATTTTGGGAAGGAGCGAATCGTTCGTGTTGTCTATCGTTCGTGATACATAATAAGGCAGGTTCTGGCCCGCCAGATCGGAAGAGGTCACTACCTAAGTAAGGACAAAGAGTTGGAGTGTAATTCGAGCAGTTTATAAACCACCAAATTTGAATAGCAGTGTTATATATGTACATATACGTACACGGTTGCTCTTACGGTACGTCTCATTCAGAGTGTCCAGATTGGGCGGTTTAGCGCCAATTAGTCGATTGTTATTAATTTTATTTATAGGAATTCGCTTTGGCCGATTTTGAGCGATGTTTTTCCCTTCAAATCCATTATTTGTGCGCTACCACGTAAATGCGCTCGTTATCTTTCACCCATCGCAACACGTGAGAAATGGGTTGTAGGTTTTGAGCATTTGTTTTGATGTGGCAACCCTTTGTATAGTTATACTTGCCGTACTCAAATGCTTTTGTTGAGTGAGTTTTTCCGTAATGAATCCAACTAAACAAAATTCGGATTAGGATGACGTTGGAAAGCCAATACACGTGCGCACTTAACCGATAAAAGCAATTAAGCGAATTTTCTTTACTGCTTCCATAAGGAAGGTATCCGAATCCCTATTAAACCAAATAATGGCGGAGCACTTACAACGTAGAAATTACTGCAAGCGATATTTTTACTGAAGTGTATCTAATTATCTATATAACTACATAAATTGATTGCCATTTTCGTTGTTCTGCGAGATGAGCAAAATAAATAAAAGCTTGTAAAATGAGGAAATTGTAGCGCCAGTGCAGATAACCGTAATACCTTTTTGATAATTGATAATAGTTGCACAATTTTTAAGGCAGGTATCGCTAACGTGTAGGTATGTTGAATGCATATATCGGAGCAGTTTCTTTATAAATGTTAAAAATAATGCAGCTGATGCGCATTTTAGGGTAGGTGTCTTAAATGTGCACTTAAGCATAAAGGCAGCAAAGCTGTATATATATATAGTTGCAATATACTGTAATTCAATAATTCGAATAAAACTTTATATGAGAGCTAATAGTTTCTGCTGAAAATCGTTTCCAATACGAAATAATACGCTATCAAGTTTGAATATACGACAACAATACAAAAGTTAATGATTTAGACACTATATATGACTTTGAAGAAATTGTGAAAATAGCTTATCTCGCCTAGTTATAGCTTTATATTTTATTTTTTAGTGCCTACCGCTTAAAAGAGGATTTTAATCAGTTAATATGACTTATAATACATTTTTTGAAAGCGCAGTCCTATTGTCAAATGTGTTAATTCATACATTTTTTGTACATCACTTTTATATAAGTGATTTGAGTTATTTATTATTACCCTGAAAGTATTATACTCATAGTTAAAATGAGAGATTAAAAAATTAATTTTGGGCTATTCTTTTCAGAAATGAAGTTGTTTTAAACAATCCGGTAGTAAAATACACGATTTTGAAAATTAAAACTGAGGCTGTTTCGAAACGTGTTATGTAACCGTCTACAGTGCCAATATGTGATGCTGTGTGTATCCAACCGTTGGAAGATCAGTTTACCTTAATATTTGACATTGATTCTGGTTTTTCCTTTTGATTTTATAATTTTTATTCAAATATTGAATTTCAAAAGTTCGTTGTAAAAAATACAAAAAGGTCGAGCGATACCTACCGAATTCTGAATTCCCTAAGTCCCAAGTTATCTCAGAGCCAATTCTCAAGAGAGGCAAGACATTGCGTCGTTTAAGAAAATAGAAATTTAAATCTGTGGTAACTACCTTTATATTTATATATGTACATATTTAACTTTGGATGTTCTGCAAGTGGACGTAATACCATTAACACTTTCTCCGTTTCTCTATGCACTTAAATTTAGTTGATTTTAATACAGCTCCTTTGAACCATAGATCCACCAGTGTTCCTTTATTTCTAATTCAGCACGCAACGGTATTACATATGTATCTGTACCACTTTGTGTTTTTGTATATGCTTAAAAAATTCAGTAGTTTGCATATGCTGTTTGTTTTATATGCTATGAGATTTATGTACATCTATCTATTTTTTAATTTGATTTGAATTCATGATTTGTTTAAAGAACCAAAATTCTTAGAACTGATTTTAAAACTAACATTTTTTCCAAAAAATTTAAAAACAACAATTACAAAATACAGACTATGGCTGCCACCAAGCGCAATGCCGGACTAACTTCAGCTGTACCTCGGGCCACATTGAATGACGAAGAACTGGTAAGTTTAGCGAAATAAGATGTACCTACATATGTATTAATTACGGCTATGAATAAGCACCAAACAAAATGTAGGGTGACAGTATTAAAATCAAAGTAGTATGGATTTATTAAACCTCTACTCTCAAGCCAGATGGCACGGTAGTAATAAAATATAACATTACTTTATGTACTACCAAAAAAAGGTTGTTACCTAGCGAAATCGAGAGTTAAACAGGCATATACTTACATATGCATATGCAGTCAGCGTCAACAATATGAATACCCTATTTTCCATACCATTTTATTATTATTTTTTTTTTTATAAAAACATGGTTCATTCTACAGCAAAAACCAACAGAATAATTTTTTTCAATTTCATATAGAACTCAAGTAAGTTCAAGAAATACCAAAAAAATTTCATCAAAATTTTCAACTTTTCAATTCAATTTCTTAGTATTTTGAGTAGGCAGTTTTGTAGCCCATTAAATTTTGGGTCTCTAAAAATTATCGTTGATTTTTGAAAATTTTTCTGCCAAGTGTGTTTCGCATTTTCTTCCATATAACGCATGAACCAAATCTATTTTTATATGAAAGAAAACGAGCAACACCCTCGACAAAAAAAAATATCAAAAATCAATGGAAATTTTTATATACTTGGAACTTGCACCTAAACATTAATTAAAGTTTTTAAAAATTTTTTAAAAATGGAATTGAAAAGTTGAATTTAGTATAATAAGTTCAAGTTTTCTTTTGCTGACGGCTTTTTGCACATATTTCTATACAAGCATGAATTTTTTATGAAAAAAAATGTGCAAAACCGTTTGGAAAGAAAAAAACGAATGCCAGTTTTTTTTAATTGCACTTGTTATATGAAAAAACCCTCAAAAGCCATCAGCAAAAAAAATATTAAAAATCGACGCTGCTAATGAGCTACAAAACTGCATACTCAAAAAATTCTAAAAAATTAGATTAAAAAGCTCAATTCTTTAAAGAAATTTTGTTAAACTTTTCTAAGCTGTGCACAAAGTTTTAAAATTTGATTTATATGGTTTTGGTTAAAGCATGAATCATATTTTTATGAAAAAAATTTAATCTAAAAACCTTTAACAAAAATTACCATGTGGTACTCGTTTCTGTTCCCCAATACTATTTTATATGATGTCGGCTAAAAAACTTGAAATTATTGCAACAGTAAAATATTATTTTATCAAGTTTCAAGAAAAACACTTTGACGGATGAAGAAGTCTTTCAGGCCTACAAAGATAATATCGCCCGATTCATCTAGATCAAAAATGCTTCAGGCAAGTAAGAGTTACTCTGCATTTTGGCGACGGACCGACATATGTATGTATGTACATTTTTTTATTTGAATCGAATCGTGAATCGTGTATTTGAATTCAACTTTTGATAAGCGAGTCTCCCTGAACGGGGTTTTCCATATTTTTGGCCTGTGTGCGCTTTCATTAGAGACCTAAATATTTCGGAACCGAGTATCGAAAGTATTGGATACTTTTTAAATCGGTACCGAGTATCGGTAATCGAGCACGTAATTCGCTCTCCCAATCGCAATTGGCGCCCCAATTACCCTTCGAATTACGTAATTCGCCATACAAATTTTTTAGAGCGAATTACCACATTTGTAAGTAGTTCAGTCTCAATTTCCTTGCGAATTATGAACGAATCGTTATCGTACCCCATTTTTATCGGAAATTTATAGAAATTAGCTGCCAAATGAAAACGAAAGAGTAAACCAAAGAAAAAAAGTGAGCAAAAGTTGCATAATAACAGAAAAAGTTATTTTATAAAAATAATAATAATAGATTGGCGCTTACAGAATATGTTAGTGTTTGGCAGAGCTTCTCCTCCGATTTTTGGCGTGCGCCTTGATGTTGTTACACAAAGAGGAGGGACCTACAGTTTTACGCCGGCTGCCAACGGCGATTGCATTTTTATGAGAAGCTGTTTTTCATGCAGTGATGTTCAGAGAGATGTTTTACTCTGCGCGCGCCCATATAAAATCTACAGAGAGGTTTTGAAGAGTTTCGCCCGCGGGCGCTGTTTTGAGCATCACTCATGGCAGAAATATACTCGGAGGTTTGCCATTGCTTGCCGAGGGGCGATCGCTGTGAATTTTTTTTTGTGATGTTGCTTTGGCCAGGGCTTTAACCGAGACCCTGCGGAGTGGTAGCGCGCACTGCTAACGTCTACACCACGGCGGCCGCCGGAAGCAAAAAAATAAATTGTTAAAAAAGTATGCTGCAGGATACCATTTGTCCTCAGAGGAACTGTTCCATGAGGAGCAGTTTACTAATGGCCAAAACAACTTTTCGTAAAGTACCTAGAATTAATATAATATTCGCTAAACAAAGTTAAATCTTTATTTTAACTTACTTTTTTCTCCATCATCGAACATTCACAGCAAAGAATAGTAATAAATGGCAAATACCAACAAGCAGTAGAGCTGTCAAACGAGTTATTAAGCGAATTACGTGCCGTGGGAATCTACTTTAAGGGCTGTTTTCACCGACTCTGGTTAACACCAATCCCCAGTTAAACATCGTTGCCGCCGTTACCGACACAGTGTTATATGCATAGTGTCAGTAACACTGACAACGATGTTTGACCGGAGATCAGTGTTATCTAGACATTGAGAAACTGGCCCTAACAGGCCTTTTCCGCTTGTAACCGAACATTTTATAATAAGCATATTTTGTTACCAACAAGTTTCACCACTTCTTGCAACCGCAATTCTATTTACCTTATTTATTCAACAATTGAGCTTTGGAGATTTGCAGAAATTCTGGTGTTGCATATTTCACGGGGCAATATTTTGTTACCTGCTCATGAGACGGTAACAACATTTACCGGTTACAAGGTGTGGAGAATGCCAAAAGGGTTTAAAAATTGACAGTAACTTTATTTATTTATTGTAACCGAAATTCTATGTACATTCGTAATGCCGTCAAAATGCTCAGCTAAACAGTTTGTTTGTTTGTTTGTTTATTTATTGATTTATCCTAACACAACAATCTTACAATTATTTTTTAGTGCTAGTCACGCGTTTACAATTTTTTTATTAAATCTAAAAAAACATATGTATATGATACAGTGTATGGCAATTTAGAATATACTTATGTATTTGGAAAAGAGGGAGAGGGCGGGGAAACAGAAGAAAAAATAATATAATAATAGGTAGACAATAAAAAGAAAAAATAAAATTTATATAATAATATGTAGGAATTGCAGGTACACACAGAGTAAACAAATTTATATATTAATTGCATTCATTGCTATAATAGTTCTTACCCAAATAGGAAGAGAGCTCCAAAGACGTATGGAATTGATAAAAAACTGACGTTCAGAGACAAGGGTTCAATATTTGGTGTGTACTAAAAGTTCAGACTTCGATGATTGGAGAAATTGAAGTCTTTCGTACAAATAACTAGGCTCCTTAGAATTAGTTTTGGTGAAGAAATGGCATTGCATATTTCATGGGGCAATGTTTTGTTACCAGTTTATAATACATGTGTATAAAGTTAGCGAAACAACATGAAGAAAAATATGTCGCATATACCCATGAATTTGTGATTTTTTTCCGTTAATTAGTTGAGGAAAAAATAATTTTGTCTTTGTATTTCTTTTATATATATATAAGGTGATTTGCTAACTTTATATAAAGTCAAAGATAAAAGACTAGGCTTCATATCCGAATTTGCCGTTTTTTTTGCCGTTCCATGATGAGCTAGTTTACTTTTGAAAAAAAAACAAAAAACTTTAAATGAAAAAAAAAATTGGCAATGTTTTTTTCAATGTTCAATAATTTTTAGAAGAAAAGAATAATAATAAAATAGAAAAGAAAAACCGGTTGCTTTATGTACCACTTTGAATTTTAAACAAACAATATTCACCATGGTTAAAATTCAAAAAAATAAGTTCAGCAAAGAGTTCAAGATTCATAGAAAATTGCTATATAATTTTTATCACCCTATCGCCATCTGCATAATCTTCGCTCAAAATAATAATTACCTATTACTTGAATAAATAATAATATGAGCAATTCTAAGCCTCTTTGAATAAAAAATAATAATTTCTTCCAATTAAAAAATAAAGAAAAAATCAAAAACCGGTTTTCAACGAGCCGCATAGAAAATTATGCAACAAAAAATTTATTGCTTTTACTATTTTTAATTAATTATTAAACAGCTTTCCGCGAAAATTATTAAAAAAATAAGGCTGTTTAAACAAAACCAAAATTAAACGACAAAATCAAAAACAGTTCTAATGCACAAAATAAGCCAAACGTCCAATTATGCAACGCAAAAACCAATTGTTTTTATTATTTTTAACCATCTTTTAAACAAAAAAAAAAATGTTATGACAAAATCAAAACAGTTTTAATGCACAAAACAAGCCAAACGGCCAAACGGCGGTGTAAAAATTGGTTCAAAATAATAAGAACAATAGTTTTTTTTGTTGCACAATTTGCCGTTAGGATTGTTTTGTGCATTGAAACTGTTTTTTATTTCGCCGATTATTTTTTATTTTTATCTTGTTTAAACAGCCTTGGTGATTATTGTTTGTTTAAATTTTCAAAGTTGTACATAAAGCAACCGGTTGTGCTTTTTTATTTTATTATTATCTGTTTCTTCGAAAAATTATTGAACATTGAAAAAAAAGTTATATAAAGTTAGCAAAACACCTTATATCTAAAAAATACAAGAATGACAAAATAATTTTCTCCACAACTAATTAACGGCAAATTCATGGGAATATGCAACCGCCTTATTAAAAAAAAAATTAGGGACTTGGAAAGTGGTTTAGAAATTGGTTAAAAATAATAAAAACAATTGATTTTTTTTTGTTGCATAACTAGCCGTTTGACTTGTTTTGTGCATTTAAAACTCTTTTTAAATTTGCTATACATTTTTTTTTTGTTTAAACAGCCTTATTTTTAAAAAAATTTAGAGACTTGGAAAGCGGTGTTAAAAATAATAAAAACAATATTTTTTTTGCATAATTTGCTTTATTTGTGCATTAAAACTGTTTTTAATTTTGTCTATTCTTTTTTTATTCAAACTACCTTATTTTTAAAATAAGTTTGGCGACTTGGAAAGCGGTTTAATAATTATTTAAAAATAATAAAAGAAATAAATTTTTTTGTTGCATATTTTTCCATGTGGCTTTTTTAAAAATGGTTTTTGATTTTATCATTCTTTTTTTAATTGGAAAAAAAATATTACTTTTTATTCAAAAAGGCTAAGAATTGTTCCAGTTATTATTTACTCAAGTAATAGGTAATTGTTATTTGGGGTGAGGATTATGCATATGGCGAAAGGGTGATAAAAATTATATACACTGCCGGAGAAAAGTATAGGCACAGCAAATTTTTCACAATATATGCAACAATTTTTTTCATTCAATAACAAAAAAACATAAAAATATAATTCCTAAACTTTGTGCAAAACTCGCGAAAATTCAGCAAATTTTCATCAAAATTTTCAACTTTTTAATCAGATTTTTAGAATTTTTTGGGTATGCAGTTTTTCAGCCCATTAAATTCTAGTAAACAAAAATGCAAGTTCGGAGTTAGTCAAAAATCGCGTTGAATTTTGAGATTTTTTTTTGTTGAATATGTTTTGCATCTCTTCCATGTAAATTATTTTCGAAAAAAACTGGTTGTATGGAAGAGACTGCGTAAAAAAAATTGCCAATAATCAACAGTAATTCCTAGCTACTTAAAACTTGCACTTTGTTATAATAAAATTGATTGGGCTACAAATCTGCATACTCAAAAAAAATTCTTAAAAATCTGATTAAAAAGTTGAAAATTTTCATGTAAATTAGCTGAATTTTTGCGAGTTTTACACAAAGTTTAGGAATTACATTTTTATATTTTTTGTTGTTGTAGAATGAACCATAGTTTTATACGATGTTAGCGGAAAAATATTAGAATACAATTTTTTGCATATATTGTGAAAAATTTGCTGTGCCAATACTTTGTTCCGGCAGTGTAGCAATTTTCTATGAATCTTGAACTCTTTGCAGAGCTTGATGAGGATGCTTCTTTATTTTTTGAATTTTAACCATGGTGATTATTGTTTGTTTAAATTTTCAAAGTTGTACATAAAGCAACCGGTTATGCTTTTCTATTTTATTATTATTTGTTTCTTCGAAAAATTATTGAACATTGAAAAAAAAAGTTATGTAAAGTTAGCAAAACACCTTATATCTAAAAAATACAAGAACGACAAAATAATTTTCTCCACAACAAATGAATGGCAAATTCATGGGAATATGGGACATTTTTTTCTTCATGTTGATTCGCTAACTTTATACACATTTATGTATTATACATTCAAATTGACGAGTTAAACATGTTAAATGAGCTTGAACCAGTTAAAGGAATAAAAGGTGTTCATAAACAAGTTAAATCATTTAACTCGTTTGAAACCCATTTCAGCGGAGAGTTGTATCAGAAAGCTTTCTGCTTCAGCCAATCAGAGAGAGCATAACATTAAAAATTATCAAAAAATATCAAAATTTTTGCATGTCTGCCCGTCAAAAAAGAGGCCAAGGCGATAATTAGTTATTTCCCGTCAGGCCTCATCGTACGCAGAGATAAATAGTGCATACGAAGTCAAAACAAATTTAAACACAAAAAATCGATTTTGAATATTTTTTTAAATTTTTATTTGAAATCAAACAACCGTCAAAATTAACTCCAAATGTTCAATGTGGACGATTGTGTGTTACAAAAAGCCATGGTACAATTATTACAGGTATTGTCTTCCCAGAGAGTTTTGCTTCACATCGAAATTCGTGCTCGCTTATTTTCAGTTTGACGCTTTTCAATGTTGATTCTTTTACTTTTAGTTGGCTTTGCTTTTGGTTTTCGCTCAATTTAATTTTTATAATTTTTCAAAACAAAAGAACAAACGTTTGAAATAAAGTGAACAATAACAATTCTCGATTTATTTACTAAGAAAATGTTTATTTTTCGGCTTTTGCAAATTAAATAAGTTCTATGCAAGAAGGTTTGTTTACAAAAAATACGTGGACATATGTATATGGTATATGGAGAATAGAAATATCCCTTTTTCTTTACAGTAAACCTTTAGGTGTTGGCAAAAATGATATTTTTAAAATAAGGCAGATCGGAATATACGCTCTCTGGGAAGACAATACCTATAATTATTGTACCATGACAAAAAGCTATTTTGCATTTAACAAGTTAAATGGGACTAATTTTAATGAAATATAAGATATGTAGTAACAAAATTTACCGGTTACAATAGTTCATAGAATGCGAAAAGGGTTTAAAATTTGACGGGAACTTTACTAACCGGTTAACAAATATTTGTTACCAGTGCAGTCACATTTGTTTCTCACGTTGGTTTTTATTATAATTCTGCTTTAGAAAATGCACGTCTACAAGAAGGCTCTGCAAGCGCTCATCTACCCAATTTCCTCCACAACGCCGCATAATTTCGTGCTATGGACAGCGACATCACCGACGTACTGTTATGAGTGTGAGGGATTATTATGGGGCATCGCCCGTCAAGGAGTTCGCTGTACAGAATGTGGAGTGAAATGTCATGAAAAATGTAAAGACTTATTAAATGCCGATTGCCTGCAAAGTAAGTAAATTCAAAAAAGTAATTTTAATAACTCTTTTTTTCTATATTTCGATGTACATAAGTATATAATAAGCGCAGGCATTTTTTGTGAATATCATCATATCTGCTCCGTTCGTTCGATTTTCAAAATATGATGAGTTGAATTTTTTGTGATTAGAACTTTTTTAGCGGTACAGGGTGATGTGAAATTTGATGAAATGAAAACCGGTACAGTTGGCACAGAGGAGAAACGACTTGGCGGTTACAGCGCCAAAGAAGAAGAAAAAGAAGAAAACCGGTACCTTGAGAGACAGACCTCTGCGCACTCAAACACGTCTGGACGGATTTTGATGAAATTTGGCCCACGGATTTTTTAGGTTTTTAAAGGAGTTGCAACCTGTTTTAAAAGTTAAATTCAAGTTAATTCATAAATTAATTGAAATAAGTATGCATGACAACATGTGTGTCAAACAAGAGAGAATTAGGAAGGTTTTAGTTTCCATATTTTTTTGAAGATGTCTGCCACCTGCTAGAAAAGTCTGATTTAAATACATTATACACAAGTTATGCAAGATATTTCAATATTGGTGTCAAAAGAAAGAGTTTTAAGAAAGTTTTAGTTTAAAAGCTTGAAACGAACTGAGAACGACAAATTGTAGGAGGTAAAAAGTAGTTGAATGAAAACAAATACTAAGTTAATAATTTTTGCGATTGGTTTCATGCAAAAGCACCATTTGAAAATTTCTATTGCGTGCAATATCTTTGTCAATGATTTTGGTTTCAATGCCATACGGGTGCACTAGTATTTTTTATTACTGAAAAAATTCAATGTCACTACATGATGGTTTCAACCGGACTTTCAAAGACTTCATCAATAATACTTAGTTGCAAGGCATCAAAGCGTTTCTGCATTGTGCCCGTAATGTACACATACAAAATTGTCAGCAAAAGGCACTAGACATTGCAAAAAAGGCAAAAGAAGGCACTAAAAACGACAAAACCGGGAAAATAATAAAAATAACCATTTATTGTAGAAATGTTTATTTTACAAGTAAAAAGGGACTATCTATGAACTAGTTTCATTATATGAAAAATCTTTGACTATTTTCTCCTTTCCAGTTTTTAACCCACAAAACTTTAATCTCTATAGTTGTAGTAGCATTGAACCACAAGATGCATTTTGAAGTTTTCTGGCAGCATTTTCATTCGATTTTCGAATGGAACGTTTAAAACTTTCATATTGTCCGGAATAAGAGCTTTTTCCTTGCCCTTTACAATTAAGGGAAAAAATGCAAATATCTTAAAAACGCCAAAAAAAGGCAAATATCTTAAAAAAGGTTACAAAGGCAACATCAAATAAGTATATATAGAATCAGGGAAAGCTAAATCGTGGGCATTCTTAATCAAATATACTCTATCACCTTAGCAGAAGAAAAGGCAAATTCCATAAAGGCGTTCCCTGCATATGCCATTATTTGCGTTATAAGTATAACACGTTATTAATAGCATAATAATATTTGATTGAAAAGAGACAGAGAGATATAGGATAATATAATAGCGAATTCCATGTAAAAGAAAGAGAGAACTGCTCACACGTGAAACGCATATGCGTTAGATTTCTTTAGGAGCTCTATGTAAAATGATGGAAAGTTTTTGAATTTCTCACAAAAACTGTTTGTAGTAACAGGCGTACATATATAACGCATTAGTTAACAGATAGGGTTCTTACTGGTTAGTGTAATTATACGTGTGTGGAAAGCCTAAAAAACGCACCGCTGCCGTAAGCCATTACAGTTATCTGGAGAATTTATTTTAATCATCGTCCTCCAAATAAGTCGATAAGTTTGGTACAAGATCCCGATTCTATACCCGTAAAGAGAGAGTTCAAACAAATGCTATCGTTATCATTTAATATAATGACAAAATTGTTTAACTTTAATTGATGAAGTCAAGCTAGTTGTTAACAGACGCATTCAGATAAAGGTTAATTGCCAGTGTTGCCAGATTTTTTCAACAAAACTGTAATTTTCCGGTAAAAACGAAGAGTTTTTAAAAAACTAAGGTTAAATAGAAACAAACGATTAATTTAAAATAAGATAAACTGTTTAAGTTATGTTTAACAAAACCAAAAAAGACTACAAAAAGGATTATTTAAATCACATTTTATTTTTTTTTGAACATTTGATTCTATACATCAAATTTAGTATCTCACTTAATTTTAAGAAATCTTTAGTTCTAAAGATTTTTTCTTCGTTTGAATACGCTTTTTTTCTGCACTATGCAGAAGCTTTGTCCTACGTAATGATGAAAAACCCAACAAAAACTAAAAACTATAAGTCAGACGGCAATTTAGCCTAGGATCTCTTTTAATCCAACGAATAATAGCAATCATCTCTGCTCTCTGCACACCCAGCTACAGCTCGAACTAGAGGCACTATCGATAGTTTCAATTTATCACCACTTTCGATGAATGGTGCTCACTATCGTGATACTATCGGAAATATTTTTTCATCGTTTTTTATTCCGTTATTCGATGTCAGTTATAATTCCCACTTCAAGAATTCACAATTATTTGTGCGATCATGTAAACATATACGGAGTAAATATGTTCGAAAAATTTTTTATATATAGAGAATGAGCAAAATCTTTAACAAAAAACTGTCGAAAATCAAGAATAAGCCCTGGCTACTTCAAACATGCGCTTTTTACTAAAATTTAATGTACTGCAAATATTCAGTTTAATTTCTTAGAGTCGTTCAAACTATTTTTATTTTTAAGTTTGTTTAAAAAGTTACTTTTCGGTTAAAATACATATATCAAATCGATAACCTAGAAAAAAGAAAATGACTCTGAAAAAATCATGTTACTTTCTTCTTAGTGTAAGCATACTTAATTTATACTGAAATACTTATCTAATCTAGTTCCTTGAAGGGAGATCGTGTATGTTCATTAAAATGTGATTTCGTTTTCAAATCCATTTTATTGTTTAGTAATCTAGATTAGATGTGCCTACAGCAGCGGCAACGTATGCACAGCCTGTACAAAATTACTACGGGAGCAATCTCAAAGGAACATGCGACAAATACCACTGCTGGAAGGAACCTTTCGTTTTTTTCGAGTATGTCCTATCAAAACACTATTTGTTCCCCTTTATACCCGAAAGGGTATTAATTCGCCTAGTCGCTTTAAAGAAATAAAAACTAGCGCTAGCTGCGATTCAAACTGGGGTTCTCTGGTTTGCTAAGCAAACACTACCTCTGCATGCCAACACTGTATTTTAAATGATCTCAAATTATACCGGTAAGGGATGAGTTGAAACTAACTGATTTCCAATAATACCCGCATGAGACAAGTTGCAACTAACAAATGCCCAACTGTACCCCATTGATACTAATCCTGGAATACTCTCTTTAGAGATTAGTCGCGCAATTTTTTGCAGGATATTAATCACTACTAGAGATGTCAGTGGCAAAAATACATCGATGTATTTCTTCACTTCGATACACCGTCTATTTATAGATCGAGTGGAAAATTTTCGATGCATCGAAGTTAAACATCGATATTTTCGATGTATCGATATTTTTCCGACATCCCTAATCGCTACACACTTATCTTCGAGTAAAATTGCGTATATGTACAATAATAAGGCTGCCAGACGTTCTGGTTTTCCAGGATTTGTCCTGGTTTAAACAAATTTTCCACACTTAAATTGTCCTAGTTTTTAATGAAGGTCAATGCAGACACCCATCTAATTTTTAGCAGATTTATGCTTTGAAAAAAAGCATTAGTAGTCGAAAATCGATAATGAAAAATTTTTTCTAACATGTTGAACAATATCTGGTGAGTTTACCTTCTTTTTGTTTAGTTTATTTGGTTAAAATCTAATTTCGTATCTTCAGTGCAGTTCCTGAACAGATACACGGCTGAGGGGTCACACTTACCACGCTGTAGATAATTTCAGGAGTTAAAATCTCTTCCAAAAGACCTTTCTGAAAGTCATTCCTTTCTCCTTCCTTTTTTGTACAGTGTGGCACAAATTGAAGGGGTTCTGCCTTCGCTACTCAAAGAAGAGCTTCCAGAAGGGCTTTTGTAGGACGTACTTCTGAAGGCCTTTGAAGAAGTTTTTTTAAAACTGTTTTTAATTCATAAAATTTATACTTCTTTAGGGAATTTAAATATTTAAGGTTCATATCAAATATGTTTTATTGAGGCTTAAAGCGCTTATTGAATCCTTTTTGTAATGCTAAATAATATAAAAATATACTTAAGTACATTTGCGTAAATTGCAAATAGGAAACCCCTTTCTAGGAAGTATGCAGGGAAGCACTTTTTTCAGTCCTTATTGGGTAAGTCTTTTAGAATGGCTTCACTTCAGACAGCCTTCCTGAATTATCTTTAGGTTAGGCATACATGTACAAAAATTATCATGAAGCGCATTATAGGATATGTGGAAATTTGTTAATGGTGGTAAGACAAGCATTCAAGACCACGTTAAAAGCATCAAACACTTCACAAACATTCCAAGTTACGTCACCGTCAAGAGAAATTTGTTCTTTTATGATTTAAAAAAAATCAGAACATGAGCGTTTCATCGTCTTCAATCATTCAGCTCTACGGATTGTGCCACAAAACTAATTGCTTATAATATCAGAAAATTCTTCAAAATAATGCAACGCCAGAACCAGAGCAACTGAATTTATAGGGGATAATTGTCCTGGTCGATGGGTTCAGGATTATGGCAGCCCTAACATATAAGCAATTTTACAACAGCTGCAGCGAGTGTTGCTAATTTTAATGAAAATGCATCAGAACACTAGAAAAAGCCCATTTTTCCAAAAAGTACTAAATTTAGTGCGAAATGCATTGCGTTGGAAACAGGGACCTGTGCATAAGCATGCTCAAACAGTGATGTCAGATCAAGTAATGAGTAAAAGTACTGTGTATATTTCTCCATGAAGTAAAAAGTTATAAATGGCGACGAGGTTAATTTTTAGTTGCTGCACAGAACACTGATAAGATTCACATATTTATCTTAGGACTTAATTAATATAATATCGAGCCCTAACCGCCGAAATAACGTAAGCGACACTTTTTTCAAAATTTTCTTTTTGGTGCAGAAATATTCCTAGAGCATCTAGGTGCATTTCTGCATCAAAAAGAAAATTTTGAAAAAAATGTCGCTTACGTTATTTTGGCGGTTAGGGCTCGATATGTTAAACCAAACCAAAATCCTTCATATGAGTTATTATCGGTAAATATTTAAGTACACTCACTTCCTTTACCCCTTCCGCTAGTTTTTTCTTTCCCTTCTTGCCGGGCTCCCCATATTTGCGAATCTGGGCGTCGCTAGTCTAGTTAATTGGATGTTGGTTAAGGTATTGAGTTAGAAACTGTTATGATTGGTTTATTTGTGAAATATGTCAATCTAGTTCCCTGACTTTCAAATGCTTCTGGCAATATCTTAAATCGTGTTGGAGGTGAGAAATTAAACAATCGATGTATCGCTTTTATTACCGCTATCGAAGTTTTCAAACATCGATGTTTTAAGAACGAGTTATGCAACAACTGCAAATTAGTGACCACCGGGTAGCTTCGACTTCACTCCATTAAAGTACAGCGCCGGACTATACATACATAAATAGTGTGTCTCTAAAGCGCGCCCTTGTTCGACCTCTAGAAAATAGACCAATCACAAACGATGATTGAATAAATACATTGATTTTCAATTTTTAGGCCTGGAGGAACAAAAGAAAATTTCAAAGAAGCAGACTTATCTCTTTTCATGTTCATTTTTTTCTTTAATTTGCTTACAAATAGGAGCCGCCGAAAAGAGTTCGAAGCATGGAGCAGAAGACAAAGCCAATTCGATAATAACGGCCATGAAGGATCGCATGAAGCAGCGTGAGCGGGAAAAGCCCGAAATTTTCGAGCTGATACGGTAAGTTGCATAGGTCTAAGGTATTATCTCACTTGTTCATACATCCGTTCGTGATGCAAACGTTTAGAAAAAAGATAAAAATTGCAACCGAAAGGTGAAACGAGGTCATAAAAAACGACTAAAAAGATAAATTCCCCAAAAAAAATAACCTAGCTATGCAGATTAATTTCCAATTTTGGTTTTCGGCAAATCAATTAAACTTTTTGCTCGATTCTGTTTTGGTATTCATATTTACTTTCATGCTAAGCATCTACTGCCGATTTATTGAAAAAGTATTTAAGTAACATACAGCACTCCCTCTTCTAAAGAGACACAACTCAATTCGAAGAATTTATCTTCAATTAATGCAAATACATATTTTTATTTTTTACGATTATATTCTCTAACTATTAAACTACTTATGTATCGGTTTTTTTATTAATTTCGTTGAATCTGTACGACCCGTAAGAAGTTATACAACCGGATCTGATTTTTGAGTTGTGCATATTTTAAAGAGGGACTGCGTTATATTTTCCTCACATATAACCAATTGCTTTAAACTTATGTACAGATTAGTAACACATATACAACATATACTATTTTTGTATATGTATATCGTCAAAAGGTTGGGAGTCATTTTCTTATGCGCTTGCTGGCTATCGGGAATACTAGTTTTGATAACACACAGAGTTCACAGAGTTTTAGTCAGACAGTTGCGTACAAAAAACATTGACTCCCTTAAATGTGCTTCTGTTTAAAGCATTATAAATTGTATCGGATTTCCAAATAGCGACAGAGAAATCATATTTTAAGATTATCTTACATTTCAGAACGTAGAATACCTCATTTAATTTAAAAATATGGGATTTACTATAATCCGCAAGAGACTTATATCGGCTTAAGCAGAATGCCCCTTGCTGCAGAATCATCGGCGAACCACGTCAGGCATCTTAGATTTTTATATATCCGTCCTTTATATATGTAGGTCACCAGAAAAGGCAAGCAACAATGAAGGTTGTTAGACAATATACGCTTCGAGGTCTTTTCCGATCCCACCTTGACTACAGATTTGCTAGAGCATATACAAATTTTTCAGGGGCAGCTTGCAAGTGGCAAACCCCATATTAAGGAATTATTTTCCTGGAATGATCTACTTCGTGGCTACCCACTACATTCGTGTGTCCGGGAACCCAAATTAAGTTAAGCTGTAGCGCAGCTCTCATTGCAGCTTAGCTGTCACTGAAGACGAAAACACCTGTTCTAAGTTTATTTATAAACTACATAATAGCTGAAAACTCAGCGTGGAAGTCACTACAGTATACTGGTAAACGAAATGAGCAGCTCATGGCAAGGTTTCGCAGTGAAAAAATTTTTCTAAAAAAGTTAACCGACTTCTCCCTGCTTGGGTTTCCTTTATCGAAATTTCTATCAGGTACCAGTTTGACCGCATCGTTCCAATCTGCCCGGATGGATATCAAATTTGTGTCAAGAGTCCTTTCTCCCACTAAAATGTCTGTCTTAATCCGTAACTGGTATCGTGGGGTCCAAAGGAACCCCACCACCAATTGGATAAATTTGCTCAAAGCCAAAGGCTAAGTAATAAGTGGGTATAAAATGAAATATTTATGATAAAATTAATAAAAATTTGATTTCTATTTCGAGAAAATTTTATTATTTTAAATGCTTAGGTTTTTCCACAATTTGTGTATGTAACACTATTTATTTGCTTTTCAATTGGGTTCCAAATGAACCCTCGATACGAACAATGTAACTTAAAATATGGCTTAAACGAAGAGCAACAAGAGCTGTTGTCCCTCTATACTCAGTTGCAGAAAATCCAAAAGGACATTTAAAGCGTCATTTGGTGTTTTTCGAATTGTTCCGCTGATCGAGATCTTACTAAGCCATTGTACTTTACTAAGCAGTTAATTTATCTATGGCCCTCTCTCAAGAGTACAGAGCTATAGAGGTCTTCTCATACTACTTTCTGCTTCCTGATCATCTTTTTATACAAATCATTATTCGTAGTTCAATAAGTGATCGAACACACTGTCCCGTTTTCATACAGTTTTTTTTATGTCAAAGGCTTGGCTTTATTTCACAGGTTTTATTTCGGAGCTCACATCTTAATTAGCGTTCTGTTAATGCAGCCACTCTGAAAATCTCCGCGTACGCGAGATATCACCGTTTGAAAATTTTTCGAATACAAATTTTCTTGGTTTCACATATGTCCTGCTACTTACCAAGTGCGATGGATGATATCCATTATCGATACCCTGCATCGATGCATAACTGATAACTACTAGATACGTGGAGTTGAGAAATATTAATTTGAATGAATGGCGATTTATATATATTAAGCTTCCAAAGCTTAAATTTTCTAGTATGTACATAGTTGAATTGTATTCTAATTTATAGAATGCGAAACATGAACTATCCGTGGCGCCCTCAAGCGATACTCTGACTGATTTTTCCGTTTCTAGTAAGAATAATAAATGCATGGTTGGCAGGAAAGCATGAGAATGCAACTCAATCAGCAGCATGAAAATCAATAGACCACGAATTAACAACTATAATCTTAGATGATTCGAGACTTAAATGCATTTGGTTTTATAATGGTCCCCATTTTATGGATTTTTGTAGTTCAATCAACTATTCATTAAACTACAATTTCCAATAACTTACTTTGAAAATGTTTACAGCCGAAATGCACACTCATGAATTTGTTTTTGTAGTATCGAGATGTTTAATTGGAAGATTTTTTTGCAAGGACGTTGCTTAGGATACTAGTTTTAATTTTTTTATCGAAAAAGTAAAATCACACTATAACGATAAAAATGTACAAAAAAAATATATTAAAATCAAAAAATAATGATTTATCTTGATTTGAATGAAAAACTTTGATCGAATAAATAGAAATGCGATTTCAACGGCTTAAGAATGATATTTACTATAAGGGTAATAATCGTTATGGTCACTGATTAAACGTGCTTACTCCGCGTTCGCAAAGGAGCTTACCGGATCTAAGATCTACTTCGAGAATCAATGTGTATGGACATTCCTTTTCCACCAAATGGCTACTTAAGGTCTTTTCTAATACCTACGGCAGGGGTGGAGTTATCGCATAATGATACTTTGGCATTAGCCATGGGATGCGATTAAAAAGATTTTGTATGTTAAGCGTATGTATGGCTGACTTAAAAAAGGTACCAATACAATGTTTGGATACCGTTCTACTGAGGTATTCAAACTGTTTGTATATGCAGAGTTGCGAAACATTGCAACCACATACATTGCATATTTTGAATATTCAATATAGCAATGAATAACCTTTCGTAATTTTCCATATTCACGACACCAATCGCAACTAAAAATAAACGAAGCATCAACTTTGTTCCTGATGCGCTGATTACTCTAGCGATGCGTTTCGATAACTTTTCGTTTTGGAAGAGTATACATTGTCAACATTTTGTAGTTCGACGTTATGGAACATTATACTTTGTACGTATGCAATGCAATTGACGTTTTAGAAAACAGCCTACATATGTTATTTGTCACGTGGTTAGGCGCGCTTGTCCGCCGATGATTCTCATGCCAAGATTTTTCATGCCAGAACTGCGTTTGGATTTTCACCATTGCCTTCCGGGAAGCTAGAATAATAAAAATATTAGTGGGATTCATGAAAAGTTGCAAAGTTGTTGCAAATATCGCATTTGTCGCAAAATTTGCAACCTTGTGACACAGTTGATTACTTTTGTATGGAAACTTTCTTACGACAAAATTGCGACATTGCCATAATATATGAGCTGGCAATCATTGCAAAGTCAGAGTCGCGAAACACATGTTTTTTTCATTGTCCTCAAATACTTCAAGAAAAAGTATATCAGTTAAGGCTGCTTCGAAATATAATTGTAAAAACTTTTCTTTTTCTCTAACTCGCGGCATTTTTAAACAATTTTACATTTGCAATCCGGAATTGCGATAGGTCGTTCATACAACTTTGTTCGTAACTTTGCCATTTCGCCCAAAAATGCCACCTTGCGACGTTTAATGAATCGCAATATTTGGTTCCTTCTAACGGGTGATTTTTTAAGAGCTTGATAACTTTTTTTTTAAAAAAAACGCATAAAATTTGCAAACTTTTTGAAGATAATTTCATTTAAATGTTGACCGCGGCTGCGTCTTAGGTGGTCCATTCGGAAAGTCCAATTTTGGGCAACTTTTTCGAGCATTTCGGCCGGAANATTCAAACTCGGAACTTACAAATTCGAACCCGGCGAACGCTTAAAGATGACACCATAAAAATGTTATTTTGCTGTGTAGAGCATAACTGTCGTCTAACGGTCACTTCATTAATACTTCGCCAAATATACCAATGCCAATTATTAGAAAATACTCAAGTAGCACACTAGTGTATAACTTGGTGTAAATTTATGAATTTTGGTACAATTATTCAGATTTATACCAAACTTCGTAAATTTCCACCAAATTATACATCAGTGTGCTACTTGAGTATATGTATGTGTGTACATACCTGTAATACCCCCACAACCTGGTCATGTATAACCTCAGCACTTTGATACCAATATTTAAATATAGGCAATTAAGAATTCTGTAATCAACTTGCTTACTTGCGCTATTACTATATACATATGCATATGTATGTATACAACTTTTTAAGCAGCACCATTTTTAAAATATTGTCGAAAACGGGTAGGTATAAACCGTAAATTTTTTATGTATGTACAAATATATGTACATAATTTAGCATAAATGGGGTTATTGAAAATTCATTCAAGCCGTTGCATTATCCATATGTATATTCATCAATAAAAATATTCATAAAACAAACTACCACTACACCTGTCATTTAAAAACCTCAACATTAACCTACTATAACAATTACCACCATTCCTTTACTACGATCTGTGCGCATGCGCAGTGCGGTATTCGGCGTAGAAGAGAAGAGTCATACAGGTCACATGAAGGCAGTTAAACAAAGCGTTTTGGATGGTACTAGCAAATGGTCGGCAAAAATTGCAATTACAGGTTTGCATCTTTTAACTATGAATTAAATAAGAACTCAGTTTGTGTCTTTGTAATACGCACATATCTAAAAAACACTTCAAATACAACGGAAAATAGAAACACAAAATCCAAAACATGAAATTCAAAGCACGAAATACAAAATAAAATAAATAAATAAATACAAAAATCTAAAATCAAAACACAGATTTAAAAAATACAAAAAAGTCAGAATTCAAAACAAAAATACAAACAACCTAAACAAGAAATTAGCAAATTCTAAGCGACAACAATGTTCTCCTTTTAATAAAAGCACACATGCTAAAACACTGAATTTCCAAAAACAAAAATCAACAGGAACATAAAGAAACAACAATAGTTTTTTATAGCAATATCGCAACACACGCAAATGACCTAATGTGTTTTATTATAATTTCGAGATGAATAGAATACCATTTCAAATTAATTTGCTGAAAAAGAACCTATTGTGTACATTTGTGTGTTTCGATGTTTGATATATCATATATATACATATATTTATGTATTTTATATAATTCGATAAATTTAAATCAATCAAAATATCAACTGGAGTAATTATAAGTACAAGTATGTATGTGTGTGTTACTTTGTAGCAGTTTAAATGTCTGTACCCGTAAGTGTGTACTCGTATGTAGTATGTACTATATGTATATGTGCTACATATGTATGTAGTACAAATGAGAAACTTGCCTTTACATTTTATGTGTATGTGCATCCACAATATTTTTTTATTATATAGACATATATACATAAAGGATTGCTTAATTACGATTTCCAAACATACATACATATATAATGGCTTACATATGGACTCTTTAAAAAATATGTGTACTATAATTTTTTGTGCAACGAACATTTAAAATTTTCACATTTTGTTATATATGTACGTATGTATAAACCGCTAATCTGTCTAAATATATATATATATATATATATATATATTTTTATGCATATATGTAGGCATTTCCATGCGTATTTCCTTCAGGGCATTTAATAGCAATTTATTTCTACATGCAAACATTGCGATGTAGATTGTAGTAAAAAATAAGCAACGCTTCGTCTCTCCCCGTCAATGTAAACAGGTATTTGCTAAAATGTGGGGCCTCTTAGCTAGAGGAATTCTGTGGATTTACAGCTCTATGATCAAACCCTTAATGAATAGCGTGGGAAATCTGCTTGCCAAAATTCAAAGGACTACCGCAGTGTGCTATACAGAGGCTTCCCTACAACACCTTGGGCTGCTCTGGATGCACTGCTAAACCTACTGTCACTTAATACTTTTGAGGAGGCCAGTTAGGCCACCTGATGTCCGATACTGAGTCCAAACTTACACATTGTAAAATCTTTATTGGTGGCTCCAAAGCTGACGTAGAGGCAGAATATGGAGTATATATCGAAAGTAATGGAGG
Source organism: Rhagoletis zephyria (assembly GCF_001687245.7). Classification (NCBI taxonomy): domain Eukaryota; kingdom Metazoa; phylum Arthropoda; class Insecta; order Diptera; family Tephritidae; genus Rhagoletis; species Rhagoletis zephyria. The sequence goes on from NW_016157921.1 coordinate 93,205, forward strand.
ACAATATTCTCTTCTATCTTGGGAAGTATGCCGAGGTATTTCAAGCTGAGGTATTGCAATCCTCAAGGCCATGGAGTTACGTACATTTTTTAAATTATAGTCCAAACACAAAAATTTGTTTCTTCTTTCCATTCATAAGAGTGTTTTTTTCCCTTTTCAAGAAAAATGTGTACATTTTTCATATTAAAGAAAAGAACAAAATCCCTTTTCAGGTTAGCCTTTTTATTCCATATAAATCATATTTGTATTTTTCAAAAATTGAAACTTTTCTTTTCTTTATTCATCCCCGGGTCCCTGAGATGCAGCCGGGCCCGGTCTATTTCACAAGAAATTTTGCTCACACAAGGTTCGCATATTCCTCTGCATTTAGCGGCAAAAGTCGAAACTATGACTAATTATTGAAGTATTTCCCAGTTCTGAGCACGATTTTGCCTCCATGACGCTTCGCAGTCACCCAACTCCATGTACAGCCAATCTGCAGATTTCTATCAAAAAGCCCATTTCTGTATATTTCCAAAAGACTGTCTTATACTTTTGTTTCCACGGGACAGATTATGGAAATTATCTTGATAAAAATTGGTCATTTTTAATTTCGATCCCTACACTACATGCATATTCTTATTCAGAAATCATGGCATTAGCATAGCATGATACTGGGTCAACAATTAGGACATAGGGCTGGGACTAAGCTAATATTCGGATGTCCCGTTAATTTTGCTATCCGGACATCTGGTTAATATTTCTTGCATTTTTTTATCCGGTAATTCGGATTTTTTAATTAGATTTTTGAACATTCGAACGTCCGGATAGAACTCCCAGCCGTAGTGATAGCATTCTGTGTGAACTCTTAAGTAGTTAGGACATTTTAAGATGCAATCACACTCATCAAAAATCAGCAGGAAAATCATTAGGTTTTATCGTCCCATAGTAAGTATGTCGTCTTATCTGCAAAATTGGAGTGTTGCAAGGCGAATTAATATAAGGTGATAGCAGGAGTACAAAAACAAAAATTTACATATATTTTGTTTTTGCTTTGGCGGCATAAACTGTCAAAATCTGTAAGAGTGTGTGTAGAAATTCAAACAAAATTTTTCAATTTGATATCAGAAGCCGTGCGGCGAAACACATACACAAAATCAGCTGAGCTAGTAACACCACCTTATATTAATTCGCATTGGAGTGTGGTGAAATGCAGTTTGATTTGGTAGCTCTCGTTTTTCAAATCTGATTTTTTCTGTGCTACCCCTTTATATATAAGTAGATTAGCCTCATTTTCCGCTTAACTTTACTATCTGTAATTAAAAAATCAGATTAATTATAAAATAATCTCAGATTAAACCGATAACTTTTCGGTGTCTAACCAAGTTTTATCGATTATTTTTGCGAAGAAGAGATTAGAAGTTAAAGTAAACTAAAATGAACGCTAGGAAGAAAAAAACGTTTTTAAAGGTATTTTTAATAAAATATGAGGTTAAAATTTATTTAAATTGCTTAATTTAGCAGAAAAAAGTGGCACAGGGAAGAATTTGAAAATTTCCTTGAGTTGTGAGAAAAACAAACTGTCCAGCAAAAAATCTCAGATTTCCCTGTGTAAGCGGGGTGATTAACAATTAATTAGTTTATATATATGTATATGTAAACGTAGTTTTATACTAGTCCTACAAACGAAACTTTTTCTGCAAAACTTTAGCCCAATCGGTTAAGAAATAGGATGCCTATCGACCGCTACAATTAAACAAAACAAGCTAATTTATATTGTTAATCTTAGTAATTATAATTAATTATTTTACATTATTTTTTGTTGTAAACTTTACAGTTTAAATAGTGTTCAATGTAATAGTTTTAAGGGACATTACGCGTGAAAGGTATAATTTTGATTGTAGTAATATTTGCTATACATATATGTATGTTATAGTACACAAATATTTATCTGTGGACCTTTGACAAAAAAGAATTTAAGTGATTTTAAAATGTTTGATTTAAAGTGAAAAAATAATAATGTTCCATACAAGAGATTTACACTTTTTAAACTTGATTTCCTGAAAAACTTGATGTTATCCATGTTATAACATTTCTATATCTAAAAAGGTCATAACCCTAATGTAGTATGTACATATATGTATAAGCAAATACTCAGCTACACATATTTTGTTTTTTTAGTAATAATTCGTCGCTTGTAAGTGTGTTTGTTAGGAGAATTTATCAGACTAAAATTTTAGAAAAATAATTGAACATCGCTGAAACTAACATCGATGTATCGTCATTTTAGCGATGTGGGAAAATTGTAAATATCGACGGCAAACATCGAATTTCAATGTTTTTGAAACATCGATGCATCGTTTTCATCCCTAGTGCGGGATAACCTCAATCAAAAAATGCGGAGGTTCGCTAATTGGCTTAGGTACCCTGTAGTCAAATGTCCTAGTGGTAAACTACCTCACAACTAGTATGAACAGCATGCCCAACTAGTCAGCCAACTATCTCCATGCAATCTACTGGTATTTTTAACATGGGGATGTCCATTCCATCCATTTCGGTTAGAAATATACCAGTCTCATACCAGTTCAAAATATACAGAAAAATACTAGTCCAATTATGGACCAAAACCACTACTTTAGGAGTCAAAAACTTAAATGAATTCACGAATATACAATAAAACACTTTTGATTAAGTACACTTTAATATATTTATCAGATTTGCCAACAATAAGCGTTAAATTTTTTGAGTATTAAGTAAAGGCAAAAATAAAAAAATAAATATTTCCAACTTTCGAACATAAATTTAAATGCATTTTTCATTAAGTGTTATTTAAAGTAAAAGGTTTCAGGCACAATAAATACTATATTTTTATCATTTTTAATAATATTGAATATGCAAAAGAAAACATTTTAGTTAAAAATAAAATGAATACTTTAGATCATTTTTGTGTGAACTAAAATGAAAATAAAAGTTTTCATTAAAATAAATTAAATTCATTAACATTGCACATTTCAGTCTTTTCTTTTTAAAATTTTATAAAAGTAAAAATTATTGTTTAAAATTTGAAATTTGGATAGGAATACAATAAATAAATAATTCAAGCAGCTATTAAATATTCTTAATTTTTGTCTATAGTTTGTCTTGATAATTAATAATAGAAATTAATCAAATAATTATAATCGTGTAATTAAAACAATTAAAAAATAATTGAAAATGATCCAAAATAACAAAATAATGATGTAATTAAAATTAATGAATTAATATTTAATCATTAAACGGTTATCCAAAAAAACATGCTTTAATTAATAATCATTATGAATATTAATCATTATTTAACGGGTCTGGTATAATTGAATACGTACTCGCTTCAAGGGTTTACAATATACCCAAATAAAAGTTATNAGGAGTCAAAAACTTAAATGAATTCACGAATATACAATAAAACACTTTTGATTAAGTACACTTTAATATATTTATCAGATTTGCCAACAATAAGCGTTAAATTTTTTGAGTATTAAGTAAAGGCAAAAATAAAAAAATAAATATTTCCAACTTTCGAACATAAATTTAAATGCATTTTTCATTAAGTGTTATTTAAAGTAAAAGGTTTCAGGCACAATAAATACTATATTTTTATCATTTTTAATAATATTGAATATGCAAAAGAAAACATTTTAGTTAAAAATAAAATGAATACTTTAGATCATTTTTGTGTGAACTAAAATGAAAATAAAAGTTTTCATTAAAATAAATTAAATTCATTAACATTGCACATTTCAGTCTTTTCTTTTTAAAATTTTATAAAAGTAAAAATTATTGTTTAAAATTTGAAATTTGGATAGGAATACAATAAATAAATAATTCAAGCAGCTATTAAATATTCTTAATTTTTGTCTATAGTTTGTCTTGATAATTAATAATAGAAATTAATCAAATAATTATAATCGTGTAATTAAAACAATTAAAAAATAATTGAAAATGATCCAAAATAACAAAATAATGATGTAATTAAAATTAATGAATTAATATTTAATCATTAAACGGTTATCCAAAAAAACATGCTTTAATTAATAATCATTATGAATATTAATCATTATTTAACGGGTCTGGTATAATTGAATACGTACTCGCTTCAAGGGTTTACAATATACCCAAATAAAAGTTATAATATTTTGTGTACTTTATTGTATTAAACTGTCTAATTCAAATAAAACAGGGCATGAATAAATCGTTTTATACCTAGTACAAGTCTGGTCATTTTCGAACTAGTTCGGTTTCAATCAGGAAATTCTAGTTGTGAACTAATATTTTCCCTGACTAGTTTGGGGTTTCTCTGCAGGGTAGCTATAAGGTATCAAAAATATTCTCTGTAATTACCTATTTATGCAAATTTTTTGACAACTTTGCTCATAGTTTTCCATTTCCTAGAGAATTTAGTTCCCATAGGAGCTTGTATCCCAACTAACAATTCTTTCCTCTTTCGCGAAGTCCGTCATTGTGCGTACATATTTGCCTACCTTGCTGAAGTTATGTATGCATATACATACATACAAGATAAATAAATAGATCAGGTGCCTAACAAGATATCTGGTAAAAGTCATGCAGTTGTATAATTACAGCTTTTATGAGAATTGTGTGCCATTTGGAAGCCGCGTTTGCTTATACAGTTGTTGTTCAGCGTGTACTCAAATGTTTTTGCGGAATTTTTACAGGGGATTGTTGTCAATTAAAATAAATAAGAACAAGAGCACTTGAAAAAGAAAATTATGAATACCTGCTCAATATATTACACTACTTTGTGTATCAAAATTAAATATATTTAAATATACTTTTTTCGAGGTCTCCACAATACATGTACTTTTACATCTGGTAGAGTTAAGAAAAGTTGCATACTCAGAATTTTCTATGGATCCTCATTAATCGATCTATACATATTATCTACACCGTGCGACAAAAACCAAAACTTTTTCAAACACACGAAAAAATCAATATATTCACAAAACTAGGAGCCAAATGTAGTATAACTGCGTTTTTAATGTTTCTCTCTAACGTCAGGATTTTTTTAAAGGACTTTGAAATTTCCGGGGTATGATTGAATCAAAAAATTATTAAAAAGATTTGGTGCAATGTAGAGTAATAAAATGGGTATCAGTTAAAAGGAAAAACTCTGTAGAATTAAAAAAGATTTAATTTTTTGTTGCCCCAGGACGAATAAATGTTGAAAATGTCCTTTCAAAACTTTATCCTTGAATATCCTTGGAAATTTCCAATATTTTTTATTGAAAAAAAATATATATGTCAAGGACTAATATGTAAACTACCACATTCTCGAATTTCGTCCTTCTAACTTTATTAGTTTTAGATAAAAAAATTTTACACTTCTCTTTATAAGATATTGATAGTTGCAATATATACATATACATAATGAAGAATCATTACACTGTACAGCACTCCACTGGGTATTGGAGCAACTCAATTTTTTTCAAGAGATTGAGTTATATGTAGGTAAAAAAGTAATTTCTCCGTTTTTCGAAGTTAGCCTCCGAAATGGAGATATGGGTCTTCGAAGTTCGAAATAAGATCTTTGGTAAAAATTTATTTTTTATTATTATATGTAAATAACTAAAAAACTAAAAATACAGTCGTAGACCGCCTTTTGCTCTTATTTAAATAGTTTATAACCTTCTTTTTGCAAACTTATATTACAGGTGCTATAAGGGGGCAAAGGTTTGGTCTTCGAAAAATTAAAAACCTTATATTTCAAACAATTTTAAACTGATTTTTAAAAAGTTTTGTATACTTTGTATGTAAAAATTTGAGAAAAAACATTTTCAAGGAAAAATTACTTTTTTAATAAATAAAATATTTTAAACAAAAAAACTACTAATAAATTTTTAAAAAGTTGATATCGTTGTAAACGCCATCAAATCTTCTTTCTTCTGATATTTGTACACTTGGTGAATAAAAATTTGAGAAAAAACATTTAAAATGAAAAACTACCTTTTTTTATAAAAAAAAATAAAATTTTAGAAAAAATTACTAACCGATTTTTAAAATATGGTATCGTTGTAAAGGCGATTAAATACCCTTTCTTCTGGTGTGCATATTTCAATACTTCGTATATAAAAATTTGAGAACAACACTTAAAAGCAAAAAATACCTTTTTTTATAAAAAAAATATTTTAAACAAAAAAATTACAAATCCATTTTTAAAAAATTGGTATCGTTGTAAAGGATACCAGAAAACTTATACTTTCTTAATCCCAAAAATTTCTATTTATATACACAAAGAAACAAAATTTAATTAAAATCATGTTTGCCCCCTATATAAACTCCTTGGCCCCTAGGTGAAAGGAAACAAAAAACAAAGAAGGCTGATGAGGAGATGTGAGCAGATTTCCTAATAAACAATCGTGGTACAAAGTTCAATGAAAATATTAAAAATAAAACTAATAAAGTTAGAAGGAGGAAATTCGAGGATGTGGTAGTTAACATATTAGTCTTTGATATGAATTTTTTTCAAAAATAAATATTGGAAATTTTCCAGGATATTCAAGGATAAAGTTTTAAAAGGACATTTTTAATACTTATTCGTCCTGGTGCACCCAAAAATTAATTTTTTTTCTATTCTACAGAATTTACCTTTTAATTGATACCCATATTGTTATTCTACAATGCATCGAAAATTTTGAATAAGTTTTTTATTCAACCATATTCCAGAAATTTCAAAGTCGACTGTCGCACGGTGTTATCAAAAAAGTGGTGGCGTAGGCTTAAATGCACTTTTTAGCTAGCTCTAATAATATGCTAGACCTTGGTCGGCAATTGCCTTTAAATACTATAAAAAAGCAGAGCCAAAGGTATTTCGCTTTCGAGATTCCTGTCCCGCCTATCTATGTCCATAGATAAATGAGGAAGGGATAGATGTACGGCCTGTTCCACAGTGGTAAGTTTACCCGGCTGGGGATAGCATACCAGCCCGCAAAGCGAATTTGTCATCATAACCATTAAGCCTTAATGACTGCCTAGCTTCCAATAAAAAACATGTATGCGTGAATTTTGAGGAGTTTGGAGGTGCAGCACAGTTTTCAAATGCTGCAGTGTGCGATTGGATCGGTCCCCTGCAAAAAGTGGGACCGGGTTAAATACTAGTACAGGACCACGCTACCTTGTAACCAACATTAGTAACCAAAATGGACGAAATATATGGAGAAAATATGGTTACATTAACATTGCGATGTCTTTGGACCTGACCACCTCTGGTCCAACGCTGCATAACATGGGACCACCTAGACAACTACTCCTTTTGGCACATTCGGCAGCCGAATCATATTTCTGATGGGTCACGAAAAGGTGGTATTCAACACATTTATCAGTTTTTTTACGTTTAAAGTGGTCCAGGTAAGCATAACAAGATACTAGTATGCAACCTGTTCCTTTTGCACATACTTTAAAACTACGACCCAGTGGACCACCTGGTCCTCAAATTTTTGCAGGGTCACTCCACTTGCTTCATTAAGACGCACACTGTGCCATTTTTCAATTTTAGCGTGGCAAAACTCTTGACTATGCAACCAATACATGTGTGATGTTGAGATTTTGCATGAACAATGCATCCACCTATATAATTTTTTGGATCATAAATGGGAGTGGCCCGCTAAAATTTCCCCGTACCTCCCATATAAAGAATAGTGCCTAACTTTCATCATTCTCATGTTTAAATTATTGTCTTATCAGTATTAATTATTGAAACGCCAAAATATTTTTGGCTATTTTAAACTTAAATTGTTTTCGCTCCAAATCCGATAACGCCACATTGGAACCGCTATTTTGAATTTAACAAAATCTGACATCAGATTCGAAGTCAGCGACCTCGAAAATACCCGATTTATATGCGTTTTTGGTGAAAGGGAAAGAATTATAAAACTTGGTCGCCATATCGGATATGCCATTTTGAATTTCCTAAATCTGACATCATATTCGAAATCAGCGACCTCAAAAACTCCCAAACACTGAGTTTCAAATCATCTTGGTTACTTCTCGACTTTTGGCCAGCAAATGATAGTCGCCATTGTTTCTAAGTCTTATAAGCGGGAAATACAGAAACCGGGGTGCTTGTAAGCGAAAAATACTGTACTGTCAATGTCTCTTCCCACTTTATCCAAAATATGTTTCATTACAGCATTATCATGCATGGTGCAGGTGCATGCCATGTTTATTGAATAAAATTAGAGCTTCGTGCAAACCTGTGCAAAAATTTCTTACGGGATATTAATGTACAAATGTTCCTTATTATTTTGCGTATAAAAACTTGTCTGGGTAAGGCTAGACTTGCAAAATCTGCTCCATTAAAGATATTAATGTATTCAAAATTATAAATTTTCGATTTTTTTTGTTATATATAAGGAAAATTGTCAAACTGTAATACAGGTTTGAAACTTACTAAATAAATAAAAAGACATTTAAGTTAAACCACGCATTAAGAGTTATTTTAAAATAATATTTTAACGCGTCACAAAAAGCAACGTTTGACAGCGATTATTTTTTTTGTTGTTTTTTGTTAGAATGACTTGGTAGCTGAATATTTGTCAGCCAGAATATCAAAAATCATGTTTATCTGAAGTCATTTAATGTTGGACTTTTGGCATGCTATAATTGCAAACGGGTACAGTGTGGAACGTGTGGCTTATTAAAACGCTTTTTTTATAACTGCCCTGACAGTAGAATAATCTGATTTGCCGGTTAGCTCACATAAATTACCGTCCGCAAGTAAATGATGTGTTAACTGTCGTGTTACCTTTAGCCATAGTATAGATTTATCTACCGATGCGATGATATTTTGAATATATGTACAAGTATTATTAACGCTATATAGGTTACTGAGCAAAAACGTCGGTTGTAGTTTCATTAAAACACCGTTACAAATCTTGATGTAACGTCTAAGTAAGTAAAATCTTATTTCACCTTCGGTTGCATTGTATATCAACATACCTTAGCTTTTTAATGATTTTCCAAACTATCAGCTTTCGCAAGCTCAAGTTTTCCTCCTAACTCGCTACTGTGAAGCAAGTATTTACACTAAGTAGTGTCTGACGCCGAAATTAATTTCGGTTTATGTTTCAGCACCATGCAGAAAGTTTAAGCTGTGCGCCTTTTTTGGTAGAAGAAAAACCTTCAGCTATTTGTACACTTCACAATCACGATCCGGAAAATAAAGGTCGCGCCATTCGCGGACCGCTAACCCTCTCTTCGTCGATTTGACAGCATCCACCCAATCGCTGACGTCATAAAATACTTTTGTTTACATTCACTGTTGCCACCTGGATGCTTTTCGCGCCAAATTTAGTGGGCATTCAAAACGCGAAAATTTGCTTGGTGCGTTTTTTGGTGCTTTTGTTTTTAGTTTCAAGAAACCAAATTAGAAAATCTTAAAAAAAATGGAAGCAAAATTTATAGCAATCGTAAGTGTGGTAAGCAACTTTACAAAAATTTTAACAAAATCATGGCACAGTGACATAAGCGACAATGTGGCAGCACCTTCAATTATGCCAGAAGAAATCGACCGTCGTGCAAGAAACATTGATTTTTATTAATTTTATTCGAATCCTTAGAATAAAATTATGTATGTATATAAAGTCCATAAAATATACCAATAAAAATTTGGTGCTTTTTCAAATTCAAAACTTGGCAATACTGCCTTTTGTTCGATGCTTCCTCTTTTTCTTGTCGAGTTCGTCTTGCTCTCTCATTCTGGTATTTATTGACGTCACGGCCAGTTGCTCTCAGCTCGATTGGCGCAATCTTGTATTCTATCATTCTTGGTTCACAATCTATATTTTGTTTTTATTCTTGCTATAAAGTTACGTTAATGGAATTGGAACCGCCCTCATGTGCACTTATATACTATGCACATATGTACATATATCCAAAGGCGTATGCATATTTCTGTACGTTAGGCAAAATTTACACTACACCCGTCACTTAAGCTTAATTTAATTGAAGAAAACAGTTTAAACAACTTGCTATTTTCTTTAAATAATTTTTTGTTTTTTTTCAACTTTATTTTACGTTAGTGTTTCCTACAACCTAAGTTTATTTCAATTACGGCTGAAATCAATGAAAAAAAGTTGTGCTTTACATTTTCAATAAGACTCAGCAATGGATGATTAGGGCAAATAATTTATTTGATTATACATTCTGGTTTACAAAAAAATCCAATTCTCATTTTCAATACTTATGATTTTTGAAGGATGACATTTGGTGTGGATCCAGATACACACATAGATTCATTAGAACAAGCCGAGCGCGCAACTGTTGAGGGAACATCCAAATGGTCATGCAAGTTGACGATTACAGGTACACACAAAAGCAAAATATATAGAAAAATATATTGTATTTATTTAAAAGTAGTAAAAACTGGTTTTAAAAAGATAAATATCTAACATTATATAAAGTTTAAGCACTCCGTTGAACCTGAAAAACCAGTCCCTATGGCATCATTCTAACTAATCTATCCACTAACCAAACCTAACACCCATATTGTATCCCTTCACTCAATCACCAGAAGACAGTTAATATGTATGTTTATTATCAAGTAAATTTCGATAGAAAATACCCAATAAGCTTCCCATTTGACATAGGCAACTTCTAAATCGATAGTACCAAGCGAACTCTTGACTCTCAACGACACATCTCTTAAAGGAAATCCACTCTAACTATGTATTTAATTAATTTTTCACATACATATGTACATAGGAACGCCTTTTATTTTATTGAGTATACGATACTGTCTGAAACAAAAAAACTTTAATTACACTTTTGCCACCTTAGCCTGGTATGGATATTTCTTGTTACACAACTACTACTGTTCAATCTGTATGCTCTGTTTCAACTATTTTTCTATCTCATAAGCTTTCTTCCCTCTTCTTGCCACCAATCTATTTGTATCTATTTGCCTTATGCTTTCTTTTAGAATTTTGCGAAAAAAATATCCCTGAAGAGTATATATGTATGTACGTAACTTTCATTGATCTATACTAGACTGTATCAAAACATCTACTAACTTTTTTTCAAAATCCCCTGTAAAATATTTTCAGGACAGTGAAAAACGACGCCTGAATATTAAGACTTAGAGGTCGCTCGTCGCGAATTTCTATTTTCCATATAAAGAACACAGAAACAAATATTTCGGTTTTAAAATTTCATAACTCGTTTGTAAGTTAGGGTATCGAAATGACCGATATATATTTTTGAAGGAAATCGCACAATACTGCCAACAAAAAACTTGCAGAAAATCAAAAGTATTTTGTAGCCACTTTTGTAGCCGTTTCAATATTGAAACAATTTTTTGCCTGTGTTATTTACAGGGTTCGTATTTGCACACACATGCTCTGCTCACACACACGCCAGAAACACATTCAACTTGCACTCACTGCTCATACACATGTGTGTGCATAAGTGGAAAACAAACTCTACTCACAGAAAAGTGTGTGCTGTTTGTTATTAAGCACATGCACATGTGTGTGAGCCGATTTTTGTACAAATTTCAGCCCATGCACATGCACATAATATATTCTTAAAAGAATTTGTTTATTAAACGTTATTTTTTGAAAGACAATTCAATAAAAAGTGAGATGTTGTTTGTTTTTTATATGACAGAAAACATATTAAAAAATTATTTTAAGATTTGAGTTAGAATTCGAAGTGTATAAGTTTCTCTACGCATAGCACACACATGTGCGTGTGCTTTACATTAATAAAAAGAAAGTACACACATGTGCCCGTGCTTTTTACCAAACGGCACACACATGTGATGTGAGCAAATTTTTAATTTTTTATATGCACAGCACACGTGTGTGAGCTTAAAATGTTAGGATGTGCTGCACATGTGTGTGCAAATACGAACCCTGGTTATTTATATCGAAAATAGAAATTCGCGATAAGCGACCTCTAAATCTTAATATTAAGATTGATAAGTCTTTTTTGACTAACCCGAAAATATTTAACAGGGGATTTTTATAAAAAAAACATGTTGAACCAGTTTACATATAATATTTATAAATGCATATTTCTTCAAATTTCTCAAATCGCGCCATATCGTAGCGCCTCGCTAATAATAATAATAATTGGAATAATAATAACAATTAATAATAATAATAGTAATAATATTAATAATAATAATAGTAATAATAATAATAATAATAATAATAATAATAACAATAAAAATTATATACTAATTTTAAGATACGCTACGTTGCGATTTGAGTGATTGCATCCAAAACCACTTTTAGTACTTATTTATGTAGTAAAAATGTACATATATGCCCATCAAACGCATACACACACCTTGGCAAATAATATAAAAAATAGATAGAAAAAAAAACTTTAGCAAAAACCTGTTCATATTCTAACCACTTACTATTTTCGAAAATAAAATTGCACATATGTATGTTTCATGATGCAAATGCTTTTTATAACTGGTTATTTACATATGCATACATATAAATACTCTATGCAACTATCTGTAAATAGGCCTATTAAATTTTATATATCTACATATAGATATTGCTATTAAAATTTTGTTTATGATACCAACAAAAAATTGTTGATTAGTTTTCTATATTTACATATATGTACATACATCAAATATGTATAACGCGATGCTGTTATCTACATATGTACATGTAGCCCCAAATATTAATAAATACATTTGTATGAACATGGAATCTTCATATGTTTCGTAAAAATGTTTGGCAGGCAGGTAAAGTACGAATATATATGTTTCCGATTTTCGGAAATATTACGTCATGAAAATATGATCTGAATCAAAAAATAATTCTTTCTACTGGAAAATAGTCATGCGAGATTGATTTAAAGTCTCAAAATGTTGTCTGAAACCGATCCAATTAATTATTGTTCTATAAAGGTAAGCGCCGTTTTCTCAGGTAGATGTTAAAATTTATCTGCCTTTAAACATAAATTTTGTTCTAAAAATATGTATTTGATGGTCAGATAAATTTTAAAACCTACTTGAGAGAACGCCACTATAACTATCAACTCTATAAATGTTATGCGGTTAGTGTACACAAACTTTTTATTATTATGTTTGACCTTCGAATGAGTTTGTTTGTGTTTGAAGCTATAATAGGTAGAATTTTTCGAAAATTCTAGCATCATGTATTTGCGAAAGACCGACACAAATGTGCGCAGCACATCATTTGATAGAATATTAAATAGTAGGGCAGTGCGATTATTCGATTACTTGAGCAAGTTAGTTAATCAATTATTCGGTTAATCAATTACTCGAGTAATCAAGATTTTGATTGCTCAAAACGATGATTAATCGAGTTACTTGACATATGATTACTCAAAAAAATTAATTTTGCTCGTTAAAAGAGTTTGCTTTGGAAAATGCTTATTTTCTTTTTTACATTTTGTATATGAAAAAAAAGCCCTTTAATTTTTGAAAACAGAAACGTTGTTTTCAAGGTATCAAAGAACTTCAACTACTTTATATGTAAAGAGTACTTTGAAATGTTGATTACTCATTTTACTCAAAATGTTGATTAACCACAAAGCAAATTACTCAAATATTTTTGTTTTTGGTTAATCACAAATCTGGATTACTCGAGTAACTGAAGTTTTAAGTAATCATAATTTCCAATTAATCGAATAATTTACTTTGTGATTAATTAAAATTTTGAATAATCAATTAATCGCACAGCCCTATTAAATAGACATAAATTTGAAAAGAAAACATTCAAAAATATCTATTTACAAATATTTTTTTCGTAATCAAAACAATCAATTTTCAAGTCACAAAGTTTATAACGACGACCGTTTCGACACTTACTTAAGGGACATTGATTTGACGAAAATTTGTCTCTCAGATATCTGGGTGAAATTTGATAAGCAGGTGCTTTTTATACTGGAGCGTATTCTTTTTTACTTCTTCTTTCAAAAATTTCAAATGTTCGATTCGTACGCAAAAAAAATACGCCTCAACGCATTAATCGAAACCGACAATATCAGACCAGTAAAACATATATATGTATGTAGGTATAGTTCCCATACAACACAGCCGAAGGCGGCACTTTTCTAGCTTTTAACTTTCATTTATGTATGTTAAATCGTTGATGGTTTCTATGAATTTAATTGAAGCAAGCATAATTTTGCCTTACCTTTATGTCAACACCAGAAAAATTATACGTACGTCAACAGCAGCATACCCGGGTATGCACATACATTTTATATGGGAAATGACATTGCGTTATGACGAAAATGTGAATATTTAACACATTTATTTTAATCTGGCTAAGACTTTATTGCTATTTTCTAAAAAATATGTTTGTTTTAAGTATGTAAAACAATACTTGAGAAATATGTTATTTTACTGTATGAATAATCAGTTTCTCAGACCACACTTTATGATCATGGGTTTTGAATGTATATGCGAAGAGGATTGTTTAGGTAAAAAACTAGTATATTTATGTGAGAAAAGAAGGGGTTTTCAAGTAGACGCAAATACTTCAACGCATGCACAAACCTGAAGAACCCATAGGCAAAAAAGTACTTATCTCTGATATTTACTTATGTAGTGCAAACTTGGACACTGAAGAGCTATGGGTTTTTATTTCCAAGTGTTTCCCAACGAAACAAAATTTACAAAAGTAAAAATTAAAGATGGTGAATGACTCACTCCACGACCACTTAGTGCACTTGATCCTGAGCAACAGCAAAAATATATTCGCCAGAGGTTAGAAGATTTAGGCGGGGAAAATAGTGACGGTGAGCCTTTGGTGTCTGAGGCGATTGTAGAGGATAACGAATATGATGTAACTCCAGACGACTCCGATATAGAAGAATTCCAGTCACCAGAATACGACCCGGAAGACGAAAGTGAAGATGAGAAAAGGACGACAGACCAGGTGAGACCAGGGAAACTATTCTGACAAAGATGGAACAACTTGATCTGCTGTACCACCACAAACTGCCAGTTTCGAACCAACAACATACACAGGTCTGCAAAAAATGGACCAGCTCGTGCCGAAAAAAATAAATCTGTTGTGATCCTTTCAGCAATGCATTACAAAACCGAAGTAAGAGGTCTTAAAGAAAATTCACTTTTAATATTAGATCACAACAAAAAAAAGGGACTTTAATGACATGGTTAAATACTTAGCAGAATATTCTATCAAACAGCGAACGAATATATGCCCTTTACCATCACTTTATAATATTCTGCATGTGGCTGCCTTTGCTACGTATGTACATAACTTACGTGGAGACAACCCACACCAGAAAGCTTTTTCAAACCGAAGTATGATGTTTTATTCTTTAACTTAGTGAGCACTTGGCGAAACCTGAAATAGAAGTAGAAGCTTCTAGAATATTCTCTACGCGCAACGCCATTCAAGCAATAAACGGCGATCCTTTGAGTATAATGGATGTTGCACTAGGAGGCGATGAAGAACGTGACGGTACGGGTAGAATAAAAACAAAGGTTAATTGTTATATATATGCTCCAAACGAAGCCCAACAAAAAAACCTGCATATTGTGCAAAACACTCGTTTGTGCAAAACATTCTACTAACTTGCCGCAATGCGGTATATGTAACTAAAAAGTCGATAATTTCCAATTCACTCATACTTTTTTGTTTTACATGTATTATAATATTATATTATGATTATATTCTTGTACTATATTAAGAATTTGATTCGGAACAAAGTTAACTTTTCAAATGTATCAACATATTTGCATGACTTTTCACATACATACCCGGGTATGCAGCTGTTGATGTAAGGGGTAAAAGTCAAAAAACGGTCAGATCTCTAGTCCAGGTGGTCCAATCCCACTCAGACTTCGAAATATGGTGTAGAATTCTATTATTTAGGATATCATGAAATTTCCAGCTAATCCGATGTATAGTTCCCAAGATATAGCAGTTTGAAAATGCAAAACATACCCGGGTATGTTGCTGTTGACATAAAGATTAAAGTATTGTATCTTCGTCGAATCGTGTTACAAGGGCTATTCCCCGTTAAGCAGTTTCTAGGATTCACTCGATGTATGTACTGGAAACTTTCAATTCCCCGTTTCTCTATTCCACTTCCTTCTCATCAATCACAGATAAAGAAGATAGAGAATAAATTAAAAAGACATCTAAAACGTTTCACCAATGGGTGGCCCCTCAAAGTTCACACTGTACGATCCACAAGCAACTAACTGGTAATATAGAGATTATATGTATCATTTAAAAATAACAAGATACAAAACTTTACATTAGGGGTATTCTCGAAACTTTGCAGAGCCATTGCACGGAATGCACGGATTGCATAACTTGCAAACACACAACAACAAAATACATGGGAAGCAACATTTCCTATTGCAGCAAAGTATGCAACGTCTAAGCCCATGCATATATTTTGCAAAAATGCATAGCAAGATAAATGCGACGCTGTGGTAGTTTTTTTTTTATTGTTGTAATTGGAATATGTGCCCTTGACATAGATTTTCGCTGCTTGCTACCACTTTGCAATGGGGTGCCCTCGTACTCTTGCAAATATGGAATTGTATTTTTGCATTTCATACAATCTGTGCTACGTGCAAGACTTCGATAATAGCCCTAATGTGTTTATTGAGGTAATGGATGACTGTATATTAATGCATATTTCTTACTTACAACGTTTTTCAATTGAAGGATGGAACTTCGATTATACTAATTTAAATTGCAAACTCAATTTTGTGCTTTCCTTTTTTCGTAAACCTTTTTATTATCCTTTCAGTGTAGAACTGGAAAACTATAGAGGGCACTATCGATACTATCGATGGTTTTTGACTATCGAAAACATCGATGGTTTTGTAAGCACTATCGATAGTTTTTACTCATGCATACATTAATCAGTAATAGTAAAAGCCGACGGAACCTGCTTCATCTTGTAAATCGGAAGGGACATTTAGAAAAGCTGGCCAAATAATTTCCGAACGCAGATGCTGCTTGAAGCCAAAAGTGGTTGATAAACTTTTGTCCCTTAACAAAAATATTGCCATATTTTAGCAATTCTGAGATCATTTTCAATAAAAGTTGTTGTTTTATTTTTGGAATTTTTTAATCAAAAATATCTATAGTACTATCGATAGTGTCGACATTTTCGATAGTATCGATACTATCGATGGTTGTGACTATCAAAACTATCGATGGTCGTGGCCATGCAGCTCTATTTCAGTGTCAATTTTAATATATAGGTGTATGTATTTCTAAAAGTGCCTCACCTGTCAGCCTGGTACTACACAGCCATGTTTTTAACCGGCTAAGGGTTGAAGAACTTCTTACTGAAGTAGCGTTATTACGTGTAGCTTCAATTGTGGCGAGATTGAAGAAAAGTGGGCTCCAAAAAAAGGTAAATTTTAAAATGAATTGCAAGGTATTTCTTGAGTTTTTAAAAAGTAATGACGGCCAACAGATTGTCAAAATGGATCAGAAATCCAACAAATATTAGAAAAAATATATTCGCATGTGTATTACTATGTACTTTAGGGTGGTCCTTAAATGTAGGAAGCAAATTTTTACATCAGATTTCCTAAGCCTCAACCCCTACGTCGATGGTACTATAGTCGAGGATATCACATATAAATTTGGTCCCGATTGGAGTCGGTTAAGGCGTGTCGCACAGGCGCAGAATTCAGATGCCTCTATGGAGACTCAAAAAATTAAAACTACTTTTTTTTCATCTAATACCCAAAATCGATACTACTTTAGTCGAAGATATCACAGATTACCTTATGAAAACGAAGTATGTACTGCATTAATATTATTTGTTCCAATTCCTGTGCCTGCAGCGGAACGATCATTTTCGAAATTAAAATTAATAAAAACCTATTTTCGAAACTCTATGGGCTACGTAACTTGGCTATTCTGTCTACTGAAAATTCTATGGCTCTATCTTTGAACTTTGATGATGTTATAGATTCTTTTGCGGAACAGGAACCTAGGAGAAAAGAAATTGTATTAATAAATATCTTATCAAAATTAAATTGTTATTTCATTATAAATTTGTATGTATAAACTAGGAATGTTAATTTTTTCGTTATTTGGAAGCCCGGGGATTTCGGGACATCGTTCATACAATCCCAGGATTAGTCCCGGGATTTAGATATTCATTATTTTCCAACAACTTAACATGAAAAAATTACATCAATATAGGTTGAAAAGCTGTCCTACCATATAATAAATAATAAACAAACGGGTTTGAAACCTACTTTATTATTTAAGTTGAAAAATATTTCATTAGTAACAAAACAAAGACTAATTAAATTTATACGCATTTAACAATAGTTTAGCGTGTACATATCTGATAAAGTAACTTAAGGCATGTTGGAAAAATCACGATGCAAAAAAAGCTTAAGTCAACATATGTATAGAAACGCCTTATTTCCAGGGACGGAAAATAATCATGATTTTTTAAATTTTAACCAAAAAAATCAACAAGTTGTAACTGTCGTAACAGTTTTAACTATACTCACGTATTTGTGTTCGTAGGCCCTACTGTAATTTACAATGATTTTTATTTTTCGATTTAAATCAATAAAGATTAAAAATAGTAATTAATATTTGAGTTTTAATTTTAAAAAGAGTAATTAATATTTGAGTTTTAATTTTAAAAAGAGTAATTAATATTTGAGTTTTAATTTTTCACTCAAAGGTAATTATTATTACTTGATTTTTATTTTTTTCGATCAAAAATAATGATTATTTTACGACTTTTATTTTTTCGCTCAAAGCTAATAATTATTACTAGAGTGCCAGTTACTGTCGAAATTCGACAGTTTTTCTAGTTTTAGAACCTTGGAGAGGTTTTCTAACTTAACACGTAGCAAAACTTACACGGTACAAATTAACTAACCGGAAAATCTTCTGCTAAAACGTAACTGAGAAGGTCTTTGGAGTACTTCGCCAGGACTTGGAATTGACCCGATACATTCAAGTTTATCGATACATTACAGTGATTTGATACATATCGATAGTTCGATGAATTTCAACTTTCGATAACTCAAAAATGTAAAAACTTTGGATACCTTTATAAATTTTTACTTTTGACATCTCCACATTTTTCGAAAACTATCTAAACATTTTGATAACTCGTTACACTCTGTTAAGACGATTAAATTCAATAAGCAGTGATAAATCGATAAGCTTATATAACCTTGAAATTTCGATAAATCGATACATTTTGAAAATTCCATAAACTTCGCTTCGTTGAACCAACCAATTTCAGTAGATCGATAATTATCGATAACTCTGTAAGTTGAAAGACACCTCGATAAATTTCGTTAAGTCTGTAAATAATGATAATTCAATAAATATCGATAACTTGATACATTTCTTTAACTTGACAAATTTCGTTAATCCCACACGTTTTTATAGCTCGATAACTATCCGTAAATTTGGACAACTAAGTTTCTGTGTCTATAAATTTCGACAACTCAGTAAACATTGATCAGTTTGAATAATTCGATACGTTGCGGTAACTTAATGAGCATGGATAAATTTCGATAATTATAAACTTCGATGATTCGATAAATTTCAGTAACCTTTATGGCTGATTTTATTTCGATTCCTATCTTTTAACCTAATTCTTATGTATTTCTCATTGTCTCCATTTTCGCCTTTATCTCAATTTTCGTCTTTATCTTCACTTTTGCCTTTTTTTGTCTTCATCGTTATCAATTGTTTCTTCATCTTCACATTTATCCTTATTTCAAAGTTTAATTTCAAATACGAAGTAAAACAAAATGCGAAACAGCTTAAATTGAACAGGTTGCAAAAACAACCATACACAAATATGGAAATTTTTCAACGACGATTTTCAACCAATTTCGAAACTATAAAAACTCTCCTCATCTACAGAAAATTACCTTTCCAACGGTGTTTTTGGTTTTGAAATCGGTAACTTTACCTTGGTCTTCATCTTTGTTTTTATCTTTCACATCTTTGCTTACATCCTTTTCTTTTTCTATTCACGTAGATGAGATGAGGTGCGATGACGTGATTTTATGTGATGTGATAGGATGTCATGTCATGTGTTGTTATATCCTCTGATTTCATGTCATATGATGTCATATCATGTGATGCCACGTCATGTAATGCTATGTCATGTCATACGATGTCATATCATGTGATGTCAAGTCATGTGATGTCATGCCATATAATGTGATGTCATATCATATAATGTCATGTTGATATCGTGTGATGTGATATCATATTATGTGATGTAATATTATGTGATGTAATATCATGTGATGTCTCTTCATATCATGTGATAAAATGTGATGTGTTGTCATGTAATGTGATCACATTCCATGTTCCGATCAGTATATCGATAACCCTGTTGTTAACTGTGTCGATAAAAATACCGATAACAATAACCATAAACATATAGAAAAATACAACGATTGCAAAATCGATTAATTCATCGATAAATACAACAATCATCAGTATCTATTATTGTACATATCGTTAACAATATAAACGACTAAATCGATAACAAAATCAATTATTTAATCGATTCTTATACCGATAACAATATCCATTATTGTATCGAAAACAATATTGATTATTATATCGATTACAATGGCGGTTATTTAATCAATAACAGTTTCGATAACAATATCGATTATTTTATCGACAGCAAAATCGATTATTATATCGATAAAAATGTCGAGTTTTATATCGATAATAATATCGATCTTCATCCTCATCCTTTTCTTCATATTTATCTTTATTTTTGCATATTCCTCTTCACCTTTACCTTAAAGTGTTTAAATTTACTCTGATCTTCGTTTTTGCCTGTACCCCTAGGCATCTTTGTTTTTGTTTTTATTCTCAAACCGCTAAACATTATTCCTCTTGAATTTGACAATTTACTCCCAACCAACCAACTGCCGCTAAAGAAGTTTCACTTCATAAATTCAAGAAATATTCTTACCCTTTCAGTTACCCTAATTCTTATGTATCTGTCATTGTCTCCATTTTCGTCTTTATCTTCACTTTTGTCTTCTTTTTTTTTGACTTCACAGTTATTATTTATTTCTTCATCTTCATATTTATATTTATTTCAAAGCTTAATTTCAAATGTGTAGTGAAACAACAGGCGAAACATGTCAAATTGAACATGTTGCAGCAACATCTATACACAATTCGAAAATGTTTAAACGACGGTTTTAGCCGTAATTTTCAACCAATTGTGAAACCATAAAAACGGAAAAATGCCTTTCCAATGGTGTTCTTGGTTTTGAAATCGGTTCGGTAGAATCGCCAAACGAACGGAGACAAAATTTATGTTAGCGTATTAATATATAAATTGAGTTTTATTTTTTCACTTAAGAATAATGATCATTCAAAAAACGCAAAAGATATACCAGCGCTATTTCCGTCGTAGCTTTTTCAGAGGTAGCGAGACCCTTATAAAAGGAATAAGTCCCAAAATGTTCAGGGCGGAATTTCAGTAAGTTGCGTCTATATGGCCTTTTTAATTTCATAAATAATCGTTAAGGTGAAAAAAATCAACAATAATTATTATCTCTGAGCGAACAAATAAAAATCATAAAATAATCATTATTTGTGATCAAAAAAAGAAAAATCATTTCCGTTGAGCGAAAAAATAAAAATCAATAACAATTATTATTTTTGAGCGAAACACAAAAATCATAAAATAATGATTAAATGCTGATTCAAATAATTTTACTCATAATGATTACCGTCCCTGCTTATTTCAACCACTTTAGTCTATATTTCTTTTGCTTATTTAATATTTAAATTTTTATAAAAGTCTACCTCATTTTACATATAATTAACTGCATTTAAATGCGCATTTCAAAAAATTATAAAAAGGAAAAAAAATGAAATTACTGATAAAACAAATTAAATGAAACTCAATGCAGGCACGCAGATCTCTATGTTCCACTTCTGTGGAGACATAAATGTACTATATAGTAGGTAACTTCAAATGAAACAAAAAATATATAGGCAAGAAAAATCGCGCTCACATACGGTTGGACACGAAAAGTTTAATCAGAGAATTTTCAGAAAAATAGTCGAAAACGTACCCTTTTCACAACCATTTTCGGTACTTTTGTAGACCTAATCCGTGTTTTATTGACTTTTCTTCCCGTTCTCGGATTTTTTCCTGGCTGGGCTATTCTTGTAACAAGCGCAGCAGTTTCTTTGGAACTTCACAATCACACTGTGAAAGAGCGAATCAACACTATGTTAGAGGCAGTCGAGAACGAACTTATAAAAAGTGTGAAAACTTGTGAACTTTTTAGTTTGCAACTTGACGAAAGTACCGACGTAGTGGGACTTAAAGTTCTTCTCGTGTTAGTGAGGTACCCATTCGCAATGCAAATCGAAGAAGAACATTTGATGACTTGAGACTTACAACACTAGCGACGAAATTTTTAAAGCTATCAACAACTTTGTCCAGAAAAATGGTTTGAAATGGAGCAAGTCTGCGGATATTTGCAGTGATGGAGCAGCCCCAGTGGTTGGAAAAACGAAAGGAGCGATGTCTAGGATGAAGCAAGAGTCAGAAAACGCCACGAGAGGTCACTGTATGATCCCTCGGTATTGCCTGGCGACTAGGAAGATGCCGCCACTAGATTTAAAACCCGTATTGGATGACGCTGCGAAGATAACAGAGGCCTGCAAAATTAAAATACATCTTTGGTTTTTTCTAGCACGTCGAAATTTTTTTTGATTGGTGACTTGTATATTTTAGAATTTCTAGCAATTTGCATGAAAACCCCATAAATAAACAAAATAAATCAGAAAAACGTATGTAACTTCGAAGTTAACGCTAAGAAAATTGATACAAGTTATTTTCTTAGCGTTAACCGGCATTGCCTGCGTTAACTTAGAAGATTTAAAGAAACCATTGTCGAATATTTTCCAGCATTAACTCTGAGGATGTCTACAGCTGGATAACAAACCCGTTTTCATGTGACCCGAAAAGTAAACCTACTGGGATGACAAATTAAGCTTTTGAAAACCTTCTGGACATCAGTGAAGACAGCACTTTGAATATTAAATACTACGAAGGGAGCCAAGAGAGTTCTTGATGCAAGTGTATGCAGAAAATACTGCAGTTGGCAAGATGCATTAAAAATACTAGTGACTTTTACTTTTTCATTTATCTGTAATACTGCATTTTCAACGAATGTTTACATAAAAAACAAATACACCAGAAAGCTTTCAGCGTCGAATAATTTCAGGGTAAAATTGTCAAAGTCCCCAATAAACTTAAGGGAAATTATGACATCATCAAAACAATTTCAGTCCTCAAATTAAATCTAAAGGAGCATAAAGTTTGCATTGTGTTTTCTTGTTTTCGTAGACATTTGAAGAGTAGGGGTGCCGCGAAATTTTTTTTTAGCACAACAAGGGTGCCGCGATGAAAAAAGTTTGGGAAGGCCTGCTGATAGAATTTCGTGCTTCTGGATTAGAAGAAGTTTTGTCCTTCAAAGCGGTGTATGTTTTATTAAAATCAAGCGAACGGTCCCCTTATAAAAGGGGTTTAAAAATTTTATTGTGGCGTATTTATATATAGTGTTATATAGAGCATGGACGGAAAATAATCATTGCCTTTTAAATTATAACCAAATAAATCAACTAGAGTTATAAAAGGGTAATTAATTGGATCGTTTTTATACAAACTTCTGAGCTTTTAAATCAATCTCGCATGACTATTTTCCACTAGACCGAATTATTTTTATGCAGATGTTATTTTTAAGACGCCATCTTTTCGAACATGGTCGGGAAAGAAATACTTTTTTTGCACATCCTATATATTTCATCGCGCTAGAATATACATACATATGTAAATATGTAACGAAGGAAATCGTATAAGCACGTTTGTGCGTTAAAAATTCAGATACTGAGCAGTTTATTGTGTTCAAGCGGCTCGGAGAAGTCCATCCAGTTCTCACGGAACTGGTGGTAGTGCTCACCATCATTTTACACAGCCGTATTAGTTTCACAGGGATACCAAATTCAGACATCGCGGCTTAAAGACAACTTTTTTTCGTGCTGTCGAAAGCGGGTTTGAGATCGACGAATAGATGGTGTGTGTCGATCCTATTCTCGCGGGTCTTTTCCAAGATTTGGTGCATTGCCGCGGTAGTTGGCGCGTATTACGGGATCGCCTTTCTTGTGGATTGGGCAGTGCAAACTCGGGCATGCGTTCATCTAACCATATTCAGCAGTGGGTGTAGTACTAATAATACCATATTTCAGGCCCCGGTGAAGTCTGTTATCGGGCATTTCTTCGTGGAGGCTGAATTTTACGATAGTGGCGCCAAAGATCCCTTCCTTGCCCACCTTAGCATTGAAATCGCCAAGCACGATTTTGTACGCTCCAAGCGCTCATAAAAGAGATCTTTGGACACCTGTCGGGGAATGGGCGCTTAATTATTAAGCTGCCTTCAGCTTATTGAGACAAGTGTAAAGAGTAGTCAAAACAAAACATATATATGTAGAAGTTTCCACTGACCTAAAGCAACTGTTTTTTATCTCTTCAGGTATCTCGAGTTTGGTTGATCATACAGTTCCTATATACACCCTACGCTTTACTTGAATAGGTCCACATATTTTTCTCAAGATCCAATCTTATACCTGGACTTGTGGGAATCAGAGAAATTTCTTTTCGGTTGCATTTTGAAGAATTATTAATTTCGAATAAAAGTTGTGAAAATGAAGAAAACACCTTGATTACTTGGATTTTTTTCCACTTTTCATCAACCTACATACACGAAAATTATGCTTATTATTTTGATTCACTATACACTTCAAGTGTATAGCAAAGTTATTAAAATTGCACTTAAAACCTTTTTAGGAATTTAAGGGATAATTTAAACTATAACAGATAAAGAATGGGCGAAGCAAGCGCTCTTTCAACTGCAAAAAATGCATAAATGGAGGACTTCACGGATCCAAGACTTTGCAGGCGATCTGTTGGAAATAAAACTAAAGGAAATGAAAATTTCGAAACCCCCCAAAAAAAATAAAAATTCTTCATCCGCCGCTGTATCGGCAACTTCGAAATTACATAAGTCTTTCTGACTTTTCATGAAAATCGTTAAAAATACTGAGATAAACATGCCATCCGGTTTGTCGTTACACAGGCCAGTATGGTTTTCCCTTAAAAAACTAATTAGGAATTTGGGTAGGAATTAGGTAGGTACTACGCTACCAAAAAAATAATCCATCAAGTTTTTTTTCGATAAAATAATATTTTTCAATTTTCTTAGGATTAACTCGGAATACCAGTGTTAACTTGGAAATATAAGTTTTTCTCTGATGTACTTAGTCTTGTGCTGGATAATACTGCAAGTTTTTTAGGTAAAAATTCAATTATAAGTTAATTAATTGCTAAAAGTTCTATAAAATATACATTTCACCAATAAAAAAATCTCCACGTGCCAGAAAAAACCAAAGAAGTATTTTAATATATTATTGGAATGGGGAAGAAAAAGCAAAATTTCGCAGGCCTGTGTAACCTTTCAGATGAATTTTGCTGAGAGCTATGCTTTTACAGCCCAAGATATTGCACAGGTATTTAATTTTAATAATTATCGAAGTGCGATTTTTCCTGGTGTCATTTTCTGAAGACAACCTAAAGCATTTAAGTCCAGTATGTATGTCAGACTGCCCTGCTCATGATGCCACTGTAGTATACATAATGCGGCATAAGCTTATACCTATAATTTGCAAGGTTCGTTCCAGAGTAAAAAAGGGTATACAATGAACCAAACAAAAGTTTTACATTAAAGGTAGCCATCTTCAAAATCAAAAATCTTAAGTTAAGCTATTTAGACAAAACCAAAAATTATTTAAACAGAGGTACTTCCTTTCTATATCAACAGTAAAGATTTATTTCAAATAGCTTAGTTTAGCTCGGAAGCTTAAGCAACGTTAAGAAACTCATTTTTGAAACCAAAAACAACTTGTACACTAAATTCAAAACGATTAACGGGTCAAAACCAGCGTTGCCGCGTTGATAATTGTTAATCAAAATTGATAAATT
This sequence comes from Rhagoletis zephyria, assembly GCF_001687245.7. NCBI lineage: Eukaryota > Metazoa > Arthropoda > Insecta > Diptera > Tephritidae > Rhagoletis > Rhagoletis zephyria. The sequence continues at coordinate 119,263 of NW_016157921.1, forward strand.
TTTTCTTTCATTATAAAATTTGATAATTTGTTTTTCAATTTGGTAACTTTTTCGATTCGGTCCTCCATGTTTGTTCATGACCTCTCGCATAGGTCAATACAGATCCGTTCTGATTCCACATTAGGAAGTAGCCCATGTGTTCTCATTTTAAAAGCTATGGCATTCAGTAAGGGACTTCACTTTGCTTATGTGCGAGTCTAAAACTTTCAAGACTGCCTTCAAACATTAATTTTTTGAGATATTTTCGACCACTTGTTGACATACGTATATTAACCAAATAATTTTCTTTATCCCAATCACGAAAATTAATTTGTTGAAATTTTTCATTAGAACATCGCCGGATTGTACAAATCTTTTGACTACAAAAAAATGTGCCATTTTTTATTTTGTACCAATAGGCCAATATAAAAATGTACTAATCTGTATAAATGTAACAATCGAGTGCCATTGCCTTAAAAATTTGTGCAATACTAAAGAAAATTCAACAAATTTTCGTAAAAATTTCGAGTTTTTTAATTAGATTCTGAGTATGCAGTTGTAGTAGAATAAAGAACAAGTTTCAAATGGCTAAAAACTACGATTGATTTTTTAGAATTTTAAAAAAGGCTCGAAATTTGTACGAAAGTTTGTTGAATTTTTTTTAGTATTGCACAAGTTTGGAAACTTGGATTTACACGGGATTTGTTAAAGAATTAACTATATATATAAAAAAAAACCAACATTAAATAACCTCCCCCCCCCCCCCCCCCCCCCCCCCCCCCCCCCCCCCCCCCCCCCCCCCCCCCCCCCCCCCCCCCCCCCCCCCCCCCNAATAAACAAAGCTCCGGCTAATATCTTGGGGTATATTCTCCCATATATTTTAAACATCACTTTTAAGGCCAGGATTTTTCAAGATTTGAAGCTCGCGTAATTTGGATTCCATGTAAGCCCACTACTATTCAGTACATAGTAACAAAATATAAAAAGAAAGGAAATTTAGAAATAACAGGAGGAAGTGGAAGACCAAAGAAAATATATTCATCAGAGGTAGAGAGAAGCTTTGCTCGATATATCAAGAAAGGTCCAAAACAATCCACAGTAGATATTGCAAAATAGCTGTCCACGCACAGACTGTGAAGAATTGTCTGCATTCGTTGGATTTCCGAGCATACACACCGCGCAATAAACCCTCCCTATCAGAAAACAAAATTCATCAAGCTATTGCAATTCAAGAATTAGTATGTTAATCAATCTACTGACTTCCGGGGTCGGGCTATTTTCACGGATGAATTCCAATTTAACCTGTTGGATCTGTTGGGCGTTAAGAAAGTGGGGATCTAAATAGCAATATTTTAAACAAAACGGTAAAACATGCTGGTGGCCGTGTCATGGTATGGGGGGCGATACACTTTCAGAGGCATTCGCTTTAAAATAACGCAAAATATTAAATAAAGCCAAAAAGTATAGACTGTGCAACAATAATCAAAGTGCCATAAAAACCTAGCCTTAATAATATGAATGTTTCCCTCTACCTTTCAGCTTACCAACTGGGCTTGTAGAGTACAACAGATAAAAAGTTGATCCGATATGCTTTCACCAATTTACATAAGTATTTATTTCTAGTTCCTGCACAAGTCATTGGTGGTAGCTCCAATGTGCTGAAACAAATTCACACTTTCGGGGTTTTTCGAACATCAAACTCGAAATACGCCACAGCATGAAAAATATCGACGTATTCTTTTTTTATTGAAAGTGTTTATAAAAAGCTTTAAAATACTTACATTCTCCGTTTTTCCATTACAGCGGAATGTATTAAATACAGGTCTTTAAAAATACGAAATACTCACTTTAAACTAATTTAGTTGAGAGTCCAATGTAATGCATAATATCGGCACATTTGATTGCAAGAGTTTGTAAAAATGGATTAACAACCTGTCTTTTAGACAAAAAATAAAAGCACCCGCTTATTGTTATGGTAAACTCGAATTCACAATTTTTTGCTTCCTTCTTGACTATCCTATGACTTGACAAACATGTTATCCTTTCCATACGCGAATTTCTCCCTGGCTATGCAAAGGACTTGGGCTTTCAGTTTATTTTGCAGCATTTACTCAAGTAAAACTTTTCCAAATTGTTACAAAATGTCAGTGGAAGTTATAATTTCACTGCAAAAATATCTGCTGAAATAAAAATCGCAGACAAAAGCTCCCTTTTGCCAATTTTAATTGTGCAAAGTTCTTTTGACAGAAAGGCTGATGAATAAGTATGTATGAAAATCATTTTTCTCGCGTTTCTCCACCAGGCGTAGCAATCCAATTATCGGGCAGCGAATTTTTTTAAGTTAGTTTGTTTCTTTAATTAATTTTTTTTTTTTTAGATTTTCTTTAGATTTTAAGATTTTATTGTTAAAAAAATTTTCCTTTTTAAATATAGTTCAACGTGTTAGAGTGTTTCTTTTGTTGATACGTTTAGAAAAGCTATTGCTAAACGACAAACAGAATAACTCTAAGACTTCCTCGCTAAGAGATCATTCATTTAGTTTCCCGAAAGACAGAAAGGAGCTTTCAAGATAGTTGGCAGAATTGACAAGTGTCTTACGAAATACTTTTGTCTTGCAAGACTGTGATGAGTTGAAGAACAATTGCCAGAATTGCCCTGATAGTCTCCTCAGAACTCAGTGTACGTATCAGTGTACATATTAAAACCGAAAAGTTACTCGAATAGGCTTATTTACATACGTACATACCTATAAAGATTTACTTTTTATTTGTATAGAGAAAGTTGCCACTAATGCTTGTACACTTAAAAGCCTTAATTGTATTATTGAAATCGAATTCGATTATAGAAAAAGGAAAAATAATTACACCGTGCTACAAAAAACACGAAAAAAACTTAATGTAGGCTGTGTGGGTAGGGTCAAGTGCATAATAAAAATAGGTGTATTTTTCTTCCCGAACTCTCGATTTTTCAATAAAAGAAGATATTTTCTTTCTTAATTCATTTATCTATTATAATTATAATTTTTCATCCGATTGTAAAAATGAAATATGTTTTTAAAAGAGGATTTATAGACATTTAAAGTGTCGTATTGTTGTATGTCGTAAACTTTAAAAGCTTAAATAAATATTTAGAGAACTTAAAACCACAACCAACTATTTTTTAACACTGCGAAAATTCATAATATCACTTTGAGGGTACTTTGTGAACCCTCTTAATATATTTTTTAGGTGTTTAAAATGTACGACATACAACAATACGACACCTATGACGCCGTTGTGAATACCCCAAATGTGTTGTTGGACTTATGACCTTATTCCTTAAAAACAAATTAGATTTAAAAAGCTTTATTAAGTGCCATTTTCATAAAAATTTTAGATTTATAAAGCATTTAAAGTCTTCTTAATTTTTAATGAATTGGGAGACTAGATTTTTTGTAATTTTCGTCGGGTAAAGTTGAAAAAATCTCTATTTTTCTTATTTTTCAACTTTGAACATCTATGAAAGTAGCTAAACATGGCACACTGTCCTAAAAGTACATTAACAATCGAGCAAACAAATAGTTGAGCAATTTTTTCTTAAATGCGGTGACAAAAACATAAATAGAAACGCATAATTTTAGCAGGATTTGTCTATATTTCTTTTGTTTGTTTTTTCCCATTATATTTTTTATAAAAGTACAGGTCGTTAATAGATCAGTGCGTCAATTCGTGTTTTCTATATAAAATGGAGAGTTCAGGAACTATAAGAAACATATTTTTATGTCACACTGGAGCCTCGACATTGAGGTATTTTCGTGTGTAATCCCTGTTTTTTTTTTGTAACACTGTCAAGCTGCAATATCAAAATTCACTACAGGCTTGAAAAAAATGATACATGCATACATATGTACATATGTTCTAAATGTGGAATGGATGTGTGTTTATGAAAATGATATATGTACGTATATAAATATATTGTATGGCCTAATGTTCTACTTTAACTACATATGCATATATCTGATATTTTATCAACTTTTTTATCAAAGAGTCTAAGCAACACTAACATACCAATCACATACCGATCATATGCAAAATGCAATAACTCATAATTACTAGTTCATATACTGCAATATCAGCACATACACCTACAAGTAACGTTTTACGATGCATGCAAAAAAGTGCACTACTTAAAACAATATTTATTTGTTTATGTAAAATCATCACAAGAACAAGGTGTTTAGCTGAGGGAGAGCGGGAGACCAGGTTTAGAGTTGTGTGTTAGAGGAGTAGAGGAGATAGGGATTACCTTTGTCAATGAACCCACATAGTCACCCACGGACTTCATATGCCTGATATGAGAGACAGAGAGAGAGAGAGAGAGAGAGATACGGGCAGGCCGGTGAAGCGGTAGCTCAAGATGTGACCCTTTTCCCATGTAAAATTTGGGGAATCCATTGGAGGAGTCAAGCTCTAGCTGCCGCGGGCTGCTGTGCAATTAGCTGAGATTTATTCCGGGATGAATTTATGCAGAGCCCCGGTGTGGCGTGTAAGCCGTAGCTTACTACCATGTCAAAAATTACTCCGGGAGTGGAGTGGAAGCGATGCTTAAAGCACCGTGTGATAGCCAAGCTGGGTAAGCGTTTACCGTGGCTGGAAATGTCAGCGACTTATCACTTCGCTATGTTCAGCAAGGAGAGATTTGAGAATTGCATAAACAATGCACATCGAATTAAAGCTTGAAACACATTGGGAACGACGCCCTACGGACCACAGCTGTCAAATTATTTTAACACGTACACTTATGTAGATAATTATTTTGGCGACGACACGGCAGCACCGCGACTAGCCAAAAATGTAGCTGTGGGCAGATTAGATCCATTTCTATTTTTCTAGCGAAAGATTAGATTTATCCTCTTCTTTTATGTCAAACTCAAACAAATTCATGATGTCGCTGTCGCATTCAAAAAAATTCACGTCGCCGTCCACACAGCATTTAGATTATGTAGATAAAACCTTAATGTCGTGTCGTGTGGTGATGTCGTTCTCGATGTGTTCATAGCTTAAGAACGAGTGCGTCTCTTTTAAACACAAATAAGTGCGTTTGTTCGCTGCACTTGGCTTATCCGCGAAATGCAATACAAGTGCATGTGTGTGTTCGCTGCTCTTTGTTTATGCGGGAAATGCATAAATCGCTTAAACAAAAGGTCTTAGAGGCACGGTGCACATTAGAGCGATACGAAAGCGACATCGTGTACGTGGGAATTGGTAGGAAGCGATGAAACCTGTGCACACTTGCACGACAGCGACACTGCAGCGACATAATATCGCTTGTGTATCGGCCGTGCGGCATAATATCACATGCGTATCGGCCGTGCGACATGGTTTGCAATCACACGGCATATGTACGGTGACCATCCGTCCTGTATTATAGTGGACAGTCCTGTCCAATTGTCCTGGAAATTTATTTATTTTATACGGGACGCCAAATGTTCTGTATTTCTTTTAATGTCCTGTATTTGTCCCGTATTCGGTGTTCCGTATTTCCACGCTTGACAGCTCCTTAAAATGGCGTGCCTTTGAACCAGTTTTAAGTGATGTTGGTATATGATCGTAATTTTCTCCATAAACAGTTATTATTTTCTAATATGAATGTCTGTGCTTCGAATTGAGGAACACATACCGTGACCAAAATATAAATTAGGATTCAGCATCTTAGCCAGGTTTGGATATTTTGCTTTTGTATATTTAACGTTTATTATTTTTTATGAAAGTAAAGCTCTTTTCCCAACAAGAACATATAAATCCAAATTTCCGACTTTTTGCAAAAACTATGAAAATGAATTCTGCAAAGTTTCCTCAAAATCAGATCCTTAAGAAAAAATTTGATTTGCAGTTTTGTAGCTCATTAAAATATAGTATAACAAAGTGCAACGCGCTACTTCCTTTGTTTGAAAAAAATGCGTAACACTTTCAAGAAAAAAATATACCAAAAATTAACGGTAAGTCACTTTAAACTTGCACTTTAAAAATAATAGATTGGCGCTTACACAATTAGGGGATTCACAAGACGTGTTAACCGTCGTAAAATCTTAAGGTTAACATCTTTTTTAATCAAAATGGTTTTAGGGGATTTCTAACTAAACCGAAATTCTTTTAAACTGATAAAGAATATATAATTAGCCAACCCCCCAACCATTTTAACCGCTATTTTACATAAACAAGTGTTAAGCTTAAGATTTTACGACGGTTAACACGTCTTGTGAATCCCCTAAATATGTTAGCGTTAGGCCGAGCTTCTACCCCAATTTCTGGCGTACGCTTTGATGTTGTAACACAAAGGGGAGGAACCTACAGTTTTACGCCATTTTCGAACGGCGATTGTATTTTTATGAGAAGCTGGTTTTCATGTCAGAAATACACTCGGAGGTTTGCCATTGCCGGACGAGGGGCGACCGCTATTAGAACAAAAACTTGTCTGTTTATTTTTTGATGTTGATCGGAAACAGGCTTGACCCCAGGGTCTGCGGAATGGTAGCACCACTGATTGCACTTGCATTTTATTATACTAAAATTTAACGAATTTTTTGTAACAAATTTTGCGGGATGAATATCTCAAGAAAAATATCCTACAAATTTGTAATGTTACTATAAGGATGCTGTTTTTGGGTGAATACATCTAGGATCATTGAAGAAGCTTTTAAGATCTCTTAGCTTAGAACCGTAAGCATATGGTATCGCGTATCGTATCGCTCTAATGTGCGCTGCGTCGATGTGCAGGGAAAACAGCTTTAAAATGATGATAGGCATTAATTTGCTCAATCTTCAAGCTCTATTTATAGGGTATGGCAAAAACCTAACCGTTATGATTATAGTTTCTAGATTGCACACTATTTTGTCAGAATTATGTGAACTGTGCCTCGTAACCGCGCAAACCTCGTAAATAAACCTCTTTTCGATACAAAATTAAGTAAGTTTTCGAGGTTTATGTAGTTACAAGGCATTTATGCGTTTAGATCAGTTGTTCTATTCTTATTTAACTCCTTAAAGGCAAATGTATGTATGTACAGTGGTGGTTAGTCGGCAGTTCAGGACTAACTTTGTAATTTTATTACCAGGGAATGGAATTTGTTCAACTATAGAGATTAAGGTTTTTTGAGTTAAAAACTCGAGCGAAGAGAACGCTTAATAAAAGAGTCACTCATATGTAAATAGTTTATAAATACATTTCTTTCGCTGAACTTGTACACAAACTTTTTTAATATGTTGTTTTCTATTTTTTCAACTTATATTTATATACAATACATACACACTATATTTTCATGTAGTTAGGTAGATGGATTTTTGAATGTTTTTTGTTTAAATTTTCGCTGAACATTTTACGTTTATTTCCATGCATTGTCAACTGTTAAGTATGTGCTGATATGCAGTTTAAATGTACTTAAGGTTTTCTACAGATGTATTGTTGTAACAATGTTGAATTGGCTGTTATCACTATTTGTTTTATACCTGCATACATACATATATGTCGCATATATTATAAGAATTGGAAAACGTAAAACCTATTGGAGCCTATGTTATTAAGTTTTCGTAACATTTGTTTACTTTTAAGAACTTAACAAAACTAGAAACAAAAAACACCATTTTGTTAAGTTCCGCTAAATTTATTTTTCTCTCTCTGTATAATTTCGCGCTACAAAATTCCAAAACTATCAATGATTTTTACAGCAATAAAAGGAAACTTTATTAAGTTGAAACTGATGAAAAGCATTCCCCAACAGAATGCTCCCGTTTTTTCTCTTCTTCTTTCTTCCTTGAAATCCTAAACTTTTAAGAAATGAACAGAAACGTAGAAAATGCACTAATAAATTATACGTGGCTCACTTCGTTTCTTATCAAATCGAATTTAACGCCCAAAATGTCATTTTAGATATTCATTTTATTTATATGTATTTATTAATGCTAAGTTAGAGTATTTGATACAACACAAATATTTATTTAAGAAATGCATGTACGGCCGATTTTTTGGTTGATTTTTTTTTCCAAAGCTATTATCCGTCATTCATATTTACTTAGAAAAAAACTTGTTTTGTTTTTTTATTAAAGAAATTAAGGGACATTCTACTCGAAAGTAAATTTTTAATTTTTTGGAAGCAAAAATAATTAGCAACGTATGTAGGGAGCTTATTAGGCTAGCCTGTTTTAAAAGAATACTTCAAAAATAGGTGCTGATCATAAAACATTGCTACTTAGTAAATCTCCAAATAAGCTCAATTTAAGGGTTGGTTTAGTAGCTTTCAATTCCATCTTGACCCGTGTGTAGAAACTAGTTTTTATACACAATCTAGCTACACCACGGTTTGCTCAAACCATATGCATGTATTTATAAGGGAAGGTGATGGTAGTTATCTATTGTATGATATCGTTAACTTAGAGTGAAAAGTTGCTAGGTCCATTTTTTGTGAAAACTCATATGTATTTTGATAACGGAAGCAAGAGATATTAAAAATGTATCGCTTTCAAAAGAATTAAGGTACTTGTTTTATTTCGTCCCGTTTATATTCAGTGAAATCTAAATCCAAAAAATGCACAGAAAATTCCAAAATAATACGATTTTTTTTTAAATTAATATCGAATTCTTTGTATTCATATTGAATCTTGTTTTGTTTTAAACATGCAAAATTGTGTGTTCAAAGTTTAACAAAATACTTGAAGAATACGGTTAAACGAAATTTGTTTCCTCTCCTGTAAAATGTTTAAAAATGGATTTTCCACTCACTAAGCTAACGATATGTGTCGGTGCGTATGTCTGAATGTATAGTATATTGGCCTTATTCAAAAAAATTAAGTAGGTTTAAAGAGCTTTATAAATTGACGTTTACGTACATTTTTTATTTATGGTGATTTCGTTTATACCAAAAAAACGCCTTTTGAGTGCCACTTTCTCTTTTAGTGTTCGATACCAAATTGAAAGCAAAGGGTTAGAAAATTTTGTGTTCGTTTGTTAAAATGTCACACTCTTGTAAGACAAAAAAATGCACATCCTCTGCCCTTTGAAGCTTTGTCAGAGAAGATGGTTGCCCTCAAAATCAGATGGTTGTTTAAAACGACAATATTATAAAATACATGAGCTAGACAACGACAAGAAGGCAAAGGCATGCCCTTTGACAGTATTGAGTGTAACATTGAATACATTTTGCACTGGGGAAGGGCGACATTTTTTCGGAAGAAACGAAATCAACATTCGTAAACCTTTTTTAAAGCTACTTTACTTTTTATGCTTTTTATGAATAAGGCTATTAAATAGTGTGTATGTCATTGTCAATGTGCCAGACAATGGTGTACTCAAGTATGTGTGTGTATAAATTGGTGTAAATTTGTGAATTTTGGTACAATTAATCAGATTTATACCAAAATTTTTAAATTTACACCAACTTATACACCAGTGTGCTACTTGAGTTACAAATTTCCAATACTCTCAGACAACTCTTTTACTTAGTTTTATTAATTTTTCTTTCACTAACATACTTTATGGATCATATTTTTCCACCTTCGATCAATGAACATACGAACATAATAATAATAATTTTATACACCACGACCAATCAGCTGCGTAGTATTGGACGTTTCACTAGCGTGTTGCCACTTTTCTGGCGTCACTCATTACCAGGGCCGAAAAGTTTAAGCTTTTCCTTGAAATTGCTTTATTTGCTTATTCAGGGTTTCCAAGCTTAATTTTAACAATCATGCTTGTTTTGCTTATTTCAATGTATAAAGCTAAGTACAGACCTTTTAAGTAAATGGTCAAGAAAGAAAGTGCTATTATTTCGTGTGTGTGAATAGTAGTGTCCAAGGAGTTTTGACATCTGATAGTCTACAGCCTGCTGTCTCACTTTTTCCTTACGAAATAATGGAACGGCCATATATTTCTGTTGAAAACAATGATGCCTTCTTGTACTCTTCAAGAAAATTTCTTCTTTCTTTTCTTTTCTTAAGAACTTCGTACTGCTTAAGAAAATTTGGCTCAATAATTTTTTCTTGGCCATTTCTTGGGCTTTTTTTTATTCGTCGAACTAAAGAAATATTTACAAATAATAACATGAAAACAGATTTAGTTTGTATTAACCCGTAACTTCAATTGCATTTCTGCTTGGATACAAAAATATAAAACCAATGGTTCGTCTCTACGGAAAGGCAATGGTGTTTTTGAAGAGATTTATATAATTTATCTTAAATGGAGAATAACGAATATTTAAAAAAATTTTAACGACCAACGCAGATTTTCATTATTTGAGAATATCAGCAAGACTTGTATGACCATTAGAAGTTTTCATTCCTTGAAATAAACTGAATAGAAAACAAAACATAAAACTGCGATTAATTTTGTTTTTTTTTTGTTTTGCGAGCATTTTTTCAAGCATATTTACCAATCTTTTAGTGCTTATCTAATCGCTTAAAATGGATTTTTTCGAGCTTATTTTCTTCGGCCCTGCTCATTACAGAGTATACTTGTTTATGATTTTACGCACTGAAAGCATCCAAAACAATGTTTTTTTATTCAAGTTATTCAGCCAAAAGTCATAGCTGACCCTTAAATTATTCTACGTAAGAAAAAAACATTTTGCTAAATGAAAAACAATGTACGGAAAAATCATAGCGTTCTATCAATCTAGGCCAGGGCTGGCGAACCTCAGGCACGCGTGCCATTGATGGCACGCAATAATTTGAGCACAGTATTAATTGAGAACTCAGTTCTTCAATTAACATTAGTAATATTTACTACCAAATCAACACAATTTCTTTTTTTTTCATTTAAATTTGAGATCAAAGCAAGATCTACTCACACACAAGACAACAGGTTAGAAGAGCCAAAAATACAGACACACAAGACATTCGATCCTTGAGTTCCATTGCATTGTTCATCAATAAGCTTAGTGCGCAAAGCATGGCTTCGCCTTCCTTGGTGATATAATGGGCGTAGTTCTCAAAAATATTGGACCTCACATCTTCGCAGGCAGTAAATAAACGAAGGTTTAAGGCTTATACGTGGCTTGCAAAATTGGTGGTTTTTACGGATATGTGCAAGCATTTGAATGATTTGAACGTAAAGTTTCAAGGCTCTAATAAAACTATAATTATAATGCATAGATCTCATTCGCCCTTTTTAGGCTAAACTTAAAGTTAGTTTTTAAGATTTTGAGTCGACTCTAAATTTAGTAGCAGCTTTTTTGGCAGATATTAAATTGATAATTCATTACATGAAAAAGCTGAAACTAACTTTAGTGTCGTCTTTATTTTGACTATGAATATGCCCCATCGTTTCCAAAAATTACAAAAGTTTGCCAAACTTAACAAGTCTAAATTAGATTTGGATCTAGATAAAAAAACCAGGCGGATCAAGAGTCGCTGAATAGTTTTCTTTGGTAATAAATTCTCTCATCGACGAATTTTCATCAACGTTTTCTGAATTCAAGGAGTTATCGGAAACACTCAAATTTACTTATTATGTATCCTGATGTGACTTGACTTGATAAATTGCACTCGTATAAATTTGATTGATTGGAAATCGAAGATTTTGAAATGCAGCTGATTGAGTTTCAGTGTAATTCAATATGGTCTAAAAACTTAGTCGAAAGAAAGAAAGAGTTGGAATCAATCGAATCAGAAAGACCATCGGGCAATATGGGCAAACACGCTAATACTAAAACTTTGGAAACTTGCAATTCAATTCTACACATATTAGCCGTCTGCAGAAGCTGGCCCCTGCGCACAAAGTAAACAGAGGCATTTAAGAGACGCTTAATTGTTTTTTTTTTCTTAGTTTTTTCACGATTTATTGGAGTGCTTTGAGGACGCTCGCGCTCTTTCTAGCTTCCTAACCAGCGTTACCGTTTTGCTTAAATTTAAGCAACATTGATCAAGTTTTTCCTGCCTGTTAAAATGTTAAGAAGAGCTACTATTTCAAAAAATTTTTCAAATTTATGTTTAGGGAGACTGTCATCCAGATGTACTTCTGCCATGAAATCGCTTCTCATTAAAACCATTTGCCGTTCGGAGGCGACCTAGAACTTTAGGTCCCTTCATTTGCGTGACAAGATCAACACGCACATTATGGATATCATGATACCAAACTCGTTTTTTGCATGCATTCAAAAAACTAGCGAAAGGGCAGATAACTATTATAGGAGTATGTGTTGAAAGCCTGAAATAATGTGTAATAGTTTTCAAATTTAGCAACTGTTAGGCCCGATTTCAGATAGCCTACTTAAGTAGAGATTATTGATTAACTTCCACTATTCATTTTCAGATCATACATTTAATATGCAACACTGTTTTTATATCAAACAACCAATATTGATTGGTAGGTCGTTTAATCAATCCCACCAAATCCCACCAAAAAACAATCAGCTGTTCAGCAGAAAATGTAAACAAACAAGCAAATGCAACAATAATTTCAAGGAACAAGCAGCAGTACTGCCAATTTAAACAAACTTGATCTGAAACCCAACGAAAGCTAAATGGCATTTAAACAACAATCCACAATTAAACTTAAGTGCCGTTTAAATATTCATTTGAAATTGGCCCTTAGAGGACTATAAAATCCTTACCTTTGACGTCAAAACTCAGCCTTAAAGCTTAAACAGACGGCAGCGTTGATCCGGATTAACTCGAACTTAATCCGGATCAACTGCAGTTAATTCCCGAGTTGATCCGGATCAACGCTGCCGTCTGTTTATGCTTTTATAGAGCCTTACTTACTTACTTACTTACTTTTTATTTCTATAACCAATCTACCAAGCTCAGGAAGAAACAAACAGTAACACCAAGCATTTTTCGTTTTATTAAGACCCGTTAAATAAGTTGCTTAATTTTAGCGGTATTTGTTAAACTTTTTGAAAGATTTTGTTAAACTTTATTTTTCGGGGGCGGCAACACTGTTCCTAACTCCCCGCGGGGTAAGTAAATTAGTCACGGCCAGAACATCAGCTTGTACACACCCGTGTCGCCGCACCTGAAAAATAAAGTATACCAAAATAGTTAAAAAAATTTAATAAATCCCGTTAAAATTAAGCAAGTTATTTAGCAGGTCTCAATAAAACGAAAATGCTTGGAGTTACTGCTTGTTTATTCCCAAGCTTGGTAAATTAGTTATAGTAATAAAAAGTAAGCAAGTAAGTAATGTAAGGGCAATCTAAGGCTAAATTTTGTGGTCAAAAGTAAGGATTTTATAATCTAACAGCTGCTTAATTTGACAACTATTACTATTTCAGTCTTTCAATATATGTATACTGCTATAATAATCAGCTGCCCTTTCGCTAGTTTTTTGAATGCATGCATACAACGAGTTTGGTATCATGTTATCCATAATGTGAGTGTTGATCTTGTCACGCAAAATAAAGGGACTTAAAGTTCTAGGTTGCCTCTGAACGGCAAATGGTTTTTAAGAGAAACGATTTAATGACAGAAGTACACTCGGAGGTTTGAAAATGCGGCGACCGCGGATCGGGAGTTGCGTAGAGCAACAATTCCTGGAACTTTATACGGGATCTGGTTGGCAGTCCTTTTTGACTATTTAAATACAAAAATTTTAACAGGTAGAAAAAAAGTATTCAATTTTGTTTATATTTAAGTCAACACTGGTACCCATGTGTCGCTACTCTCTTAAGTACTGACCCCATGCGACCACTTACGTAGCATTTTTTGGCGGGGGTAAGTTTTTATTTTTGTATATAAGTTTGAAGTCAAAGTTATGCTTTTCTTTCTTAAATTTAACTATAATAAAGAGCTTTAATATTTATGACAATACACATTTCGTTTTATTTATTTAGTCGTCACATGTGTCGCTACTCTCTTGAGTGCTGATCTCATGCGACCACTAACTTAAAATTTTTTGACGGACGTAAGTTTTTAATTTTTTTTATGTTTGAAGTAGAACGTATGTTTTTTTAAGTTAACGATAGTAGAGTACTTAAATGTTTTTGATAATACACACTTCCTTTTTTTATTTGTAACACTCTTTTTTCAACACTTTTATTGGGGTCACTCGGAACCCCATGCGACTAATTGTGTGATTTTATTTATGCGCCTAATTAAGGGTTAAGTGTCAACTACTGTCTCCAAGAACGAGCACGTCATGGCTGCATTAAATGTTTCTTTGGAAATAATGGCACGTGTATGTATAAAGCTTCGCTGGCCCTGATCTAGAGTATTCAATAAGAGACCGTGTGATAGGCCCATTCATAATATAATCTAAAACACCAACAATTGATCGTAGAGGAAAGTAAATCCGTACATTATTATTCTACTTTGAAGTGTATGCATTCCGATTAACCAGCGTCTTTAAAGATAAGCTGAATCAAAAAGTTTGAAAATGTGACCATTTCAAGAAAAAAGGGGGAAAATGTCGAGCACGGAAGGCCTATCGCTTTAAAAACTCCGAAAAAGGGCTTCAAAAATACATCTTTTTTTAAATTATCCGACTAGGTCGTTCTGACACAATCTGAAAATTATTATTTGTTTACAAAACACCAGCTGTTCTTTTCTTTTAAGTAAAATGTTTCTGATTCAACTTACATACGCAAATTTGCCAAGTTTACTTACATACATTTAACATATTGACATGTTTACCATTAGCATTTTCGCAGTAACTTAATTCCTTCCTTTTTATTTGCGTGTTCTCTAGCACTATATAGAAAGCTATAATGCCCTTAGCTTACATACATACATGCATATTTGAAAGTTAGTAAATAAATAGTAAATAAAGCAAAATTTCTACATATGTACATGCGAGCGATTTTAAAGTGCTGGGCAATCGAACTGAAGTTATTATCATACTAAATAATTTATTAACGTATTTTTTCTTGCATTTATTTTTTGTTTAGTTTTTTACCTATTGTAAATATCATTGGTCACTTTTCATTAAGGCTGTATATATTTCTTTACACTGTGAATTAATTTTGCCTACTACTAACACATTACAATACAATTATCTGAGCAACACAATAAGTCAAGAAATACATAACGCTTGCTTGCTGTAAGAGTGCCATGAAATTAAAAATAAAATTAATCAAGCATAACCAAAAAAGTCAAGGAAAAATTCGTTAATAACGGCGGCTTTGTTCACAAATAATGTGTATTGTTAAATAAATAAGTATAAATAATAATTGAAGGAATTTACTTCTTATATTGGAAAGTGTGAGCATTTTCTCTTGTTGTTGTTGCTATATAATAAATATATATTTTCTATTTTTGCACAACAAGATATGAGCTAATAATGAAAATGTAATTATGAAATTCTTGCAGCAAAGTGATAACTATAAGTATATGCATATAAGCATGTACATACATATGTACATATTTACATGCAAATGGTCGCATTCCAGTAAATTCCACTGCGAAGATTCGCGGTTAAATATCTGAGCAAAGATTTGGGTCAAAGGATTTTCGCTTAACCTGAGTGGTTTTTGCGCCATTCATTCAAGTGATATGTATGCAAATTATCACTGGAATGGACTAATATGTATGTGCAACTTAATTATTTAGAGTCTAATAATAACAAACTATTTTACTTATTAGCACGATTTTTTTATATTTCACATATTTTTCCGCTATATATTATAAATACATATGTATATAGTATTGTATAAATACCATACCCGCGGGAAAATCTACAAATTCAGTATAAGTACTGTGTAAGTGTACATAGTGAATGCGAACAAGGGAATCTTTAAGCCTAAAGCAATTAAATTTTATGCAAACTTGCGCATGAATGTTAATCGCATTCTTCAAAAAATAAAAACAAAATAATACATATTTCTAACTAAAACTCGGTAAAACACAGCGAATAACAAACTTTAGAAAATAATAGTTACAATACTGAAAAGTAACTGGTTTTCTTGCATTTACTACCGTAGCACGCCGGCATTCAGCATTCAATACTGGGCTCCTAAACGTTCAGTTTTAATTGTTCATATTTTCCCCGCTGGGTAGAAATATACACACATACATACATATATACATACACATGTACGTAGTGATTAGCTGATATATACGATTTTATTTTTTCTACGTTTTATAATTAGAAATTTGTTTGAGAGGGCCACAACTATATACTTATACTGAAACTTTTGTGAAAATATGCACAAGTTATTCATTCCAACACTACGTAAAGAGAAAATTTGAAATTTAAATGGCAAACACTTATTACAATTGCATTTTTAGTAAACATCTCTCAAAAATTAAATAAAAAACTAGCGCCTAAAATTTTAAGCTTTGCTTTTACTTAGTTATTCAGCTGGTTCTATTCAGAAATAATATCGATCGGCAGAAAACTTAAAAAAACAATTTTAGAAATTTGAAATCAAGGTTGAAAAATTAAGTTTACAAAAAAATTCGAAACTAAAAAAAAAATTAGAAGTACCTACATATGTATTTACTTTACTTCATTTGTCTAAAAATCACATAATAAACATGTAAATAAATTAGAGATGTAACGGCTAGTGACTTGGTCGGATACCAAATACCGAATATCCGACGAAAAACTGTCCGGACAGCCGGATACCTGATACCGGATATCCGCTACAACTATAAATAAATTATAAAGCTTGTTAAATAATTTAAATATATTTAGGACTGAAATTTTCAAAGTTAAAAGTAATTAAACTTTCGCTGTTCAATTTTCGGAATATAAAAAATAGTTATTCGTATATGTACATAGTTCACTTATTTTACTCTAAAAATCGAAACAAACATTTTATAGAAACATAAGAATTTTCATTTACAGCAGCTTTCTTGAATTTTATGAATTGAAAATTTAAAGTAAATTATTATATTTATATTTCTAATTAATTTTCCACTTTAGTTTTTCTACATCATTAAAAAATTAATCAAACATATGAAAAAATGTTTTGCTGTCTCACCGGTTACTTAAACGGACTGCCGTAAACGTTAAATGCAAATTAAATCGAAAATTTAAAACTAAAATAAAAACTATTATTAACCAAAATGGTTTTCGTCAATCTGGCCGTGACTTCCCCACAATTTCACCAAAATTAATAATATTTAAAATTTCATGGTTTTGAATTGCAATTGTACTAAGATTTGCTATGTTCGTGCATACACTTCTTTTAAACTAGTGAGCTATCCAGTACGCAAAACTCTAACGTTTTACTTATTTGTTAATATCCTTTTTGTTTTTTATTTAATATATGCGTAATTTAACTTAACTCCGAACTAAATCGAATCCTATTCATCATCTATAATACACAACTGCTTCCACTATAGTACAGTTGTTGTCAAAATAATAGTGGTGTGAAATGTAATATTCTTTCGAATGTTTTGGCACTAAATTCTTTCTTATTTCTTCCTTTTCTCACATATGTACATAATTATCTATAAATATTTCAGTATTCTATATTGTTACTGTGATTCCTACAAAACCCACAATACTATTATTTCGACCGCACCTGTACATCCCAACCACGATACCTCTTTCTAAAACTTTAAGCCACTTCAAACACCTTCAATCCACTGTAAACCACTTAGAAGCAAACTAATTGTTCCGACTTCTCGCATACGAACACGACGCGCATTCGACACCTCTACATTCGGTTATGCTTATATGTACATACCAGGGTTGTTGCGAATATTATTCCGAAATAAACATCTTTTCCGGATAATAAACAAACCGCTTATGCAAATTAAACAAGTTTGGTATCAAATGAAAGAGGACTTAAACAGCTTTAAAACTGAAATGTCTAAACGAGGAAAGCCACATACTGAAAAATATTTCAACAAAAAATGTTAATTTATTATCATAGAACAAACCTTGGGTCAGGTATATGCAACTCTTTAGTATTAAATTATAAAAAAATATAAATAGAGGTTGTTCGTTAATTCTGTTTAAAAGCTATTTCAGTCCTTTTTCATATGATACCAAATTTTTTTAATTTGGACGGGCCGTTTGTTTATTATCCGGAAAGGATTTTTATTTTGATATAACATTCGCAACAACCCTGGTACATACATATACATATGTACCCTCATTGCATGCGCTCCTTCTAAAAATGCATATATGTACATATCTATGTATGAATGTTTATACATAAACACTGTTCCATATCATCATCATACGCATACTACATACATATGTATGTATATATGTTTATAATGATGATTTGGAACAGTGTATACATATATGCCAGCAGAACTACTGCCATCATCAGCTCCATATATATACGCATCCATATGTATAAATTATATACTTCATATCATTTACCTTTCTTACCCACCCATAAACACACAAAAACCCTTTTGGTCTGATTATGCATACTTCGCATAACTTCGCATAAATTTCAAACTGCAATTTTGTAGGTACTTTGAATATAGTTTGTATGTACTCCCATTACCCCGTAATTAGCAGAACTTGTAAAAACTTAACGATCTGTTGAGTTTAGATTTTGCTTAACATTTTCTTAAGTGACATTTCATTTGCATTGGTACAAATGGTTGTGCGAAGTTATGCGAAGTATGCATAATCCTACCTTTACTCTATTTTACCCGCAAAATTCAAACTCATTACTTATATACATAAAAACTCTGTGGACTTTTGACAAAACAACTCTCTCGAGTGAGGTCATTTTCTCTTCAAAGCAGTAATTTATTGAGTTCTCGAATGATATTTTTATGCTTAGCTATTAATAGGAGTAGTTCAAGATGATATCTTAATCAAAGTTGAATAAAAATATAAAATTTTTAAAGGGAAGTTCCTTATAATTTACACTAAATTCCAACCTACAGAAAGCACAGAGGTTGTTTGGTCATAAGTCCACAGATATGTACATTCATTATTAATACTTGTATTCGTAGTCTTGCATTACGTTACATTGCATACATACGCACAAATCAATATATGTATGTACAACAAACAAAATTGCTTTTCGATATTTGATAATGAAACGAAAATGTGTATCCACAAGTAATAATTGCAAAAAAAATGTGAATGAAAATGATTTCAATTAAAAAACACGTATATGTAATTCTACAGTGATATGTGCTCAAGGCCTGATAGCGAAGGATAAAAGCGGTACCAGTGATCCCTATGTGACGGTGCAAGTTAGCAAGGTGAAAAAGCGTACACGTACAATGCCACAGGAGTTAAATCCTGTGTGGAACGAGAAGTTTCACTTGTGAGTACTTAATTGTCTGTCTGACTGTTTAACTGCCTGTATGCCGGTCTAATTGTTTGTATGTTACCGTATGCCTGCGTTTATTTATTCAATTCGTTTGTATCATAAATAAATAGATAATATTGCATTTACATTGAACCCAAATACGTCACTTGAGAGGGAAATATGAAATGCGAAGTCAAATCACGCATTTCCCTATACACAAGGCATATTAAATAAGGTAGAAGTGATAGTGACATTTCTCTCTTTTGAACACCGACTATAATGTCAAATGATGAATAACTGTTAACCCTTTTCAAGGTTGCATTTTCTATTTTTCATTAAAAATTCAATTGCGTGCTGCGAGATAGTTTTGAATTGTGTGAATTTTGTTGTTTTTACTTTGCAATTGATGGGAAATCAAAGCAAATGCAATTCGGGCAGTGTAAATACATTCAAATGCCTTATTTCAAAGCGCGTATTTGCGTTCAATGTAAATGTAATATAAAATCTTCTAACTAGCAAAGTATTAGACTGATGCACAAATGCCTTGGTTTCACCGGCGCAACAAGCGACCTATTGCATGTGACACTTACCATTTTTATACCAACACACATATCGCTACAATTTTGATATTTTTCAATAATTTTGAATTTTAAATACTTTTGTGAATATATGTACGTTTTTTAACATTGGGTTGTCAAATGCAAACTTTTAGGTCTTTCTTATTGTCTGAAGCAGAAAGCTTTCTGAAACTAAACCGGTAATGCCTCTAGTTCAATATACAGGCCAAGGTAGTTTTCATAAGCCAATATAATTGCGTAATGTAAAGCTATACATAAAAGTACACAAGTTCTTATACATACATTGAAAGTATGTATAATCTTTTTTAATTGCATAAACAATGAACATTATTTATTTTATTCGTTGTCAAAAAAACAAATATATTAATCTTTTTTTCAAAACGGTACAATGCATGTACATATACACATTGTCAGTGTTTAAACATCAAGATCAATTATACGCCATATATGCATATCAAGCACGCCTAGTTACTTAGTTATTTTATTTTCTCCATAAATTACCAACAATATGTACGTGTGTTTAGGAAGGAAAGAATCCTCATTTGACACATTGCACAGATATTAATTCATTTTCATTTGCACTGCATTTCATTGCCATTGCTTCTATTGCTCTCTCACACGATAGATGCTTGAAACGACAATGCTTAGAGAGAAACAGGTTATGCAATGGCATAAATTGCCTATTTCTCTCTGTGCTTTTGCAGTGCATAGTTGGTTGAAATCAAAACGTTGCATTGGTATGCTAAATGAGCAAATGACTTGAAACCAGCTGAAAGCCGAGTTGTGCACCAGTCTACTAAGTCTTTATTATTTTCTATAGTATATATGTATCTATAAGCTTTTTCCGTTTCATTTAGTCAAGTTTCTAACACTTATCAGTCACTTCTTGGGCCTATGTCACACACTATAAATCTAACGTTCTGTTTACTTATATCTAACACTCTTATTTACTTGTATGTACTACATACATACATATATCCGCACAAATTACCTACAATAAGTGAATGAGACATGCACCACAGCAAGAGAAAGTAAACTGCAAACGGCACATGTGCCCTTGAAATTCATCATAATACATTGGACTTCACAACATACTATATCAAATAAAACACCTCTTTGAGGTAAAATTTTCGAGTGACGAGAGCTGAACTAGAAACACAAAATTTATGATATCAATTTAGTGACGAAAGTTATACGCATTTTTTAACTGCCTTTGTAACGCAGGGAAAATCTTTTTTATTCATACGAATCGTTGCACAAGTTCTGTTATTCATTTTGTGTTTCTAGCAGTAGAGCGGAATTTCGCAACGTTCCGAATAATAAAAAAAGATTTTCCGTACGTTTCAAAGGCAGTTAAAAATGCGTATAATTTTCGTCACGCAATTGATATCATAAATTTTGTGTTCGTATTCAGCTTTCGTCACTCGAAAATTTTACCTCAAAGAAGTGTTTTATTTGATATCAATTATTTTGGGGTAGCAAATTTAAAATCGACAGAAATACAAACAATAATCTAAATGTTTTATTTTTCTCAAATAAATTGCTAAAAATATTAAAATCCAAATTATGTATTCAAAGCGATGAGTCCATTGAAACATATAATTTTTCGAATACGGAATAAAACGAAAAATAATGAGCATATCCTTTGTATTCGAAAAAAAAAAAAAAAAAAATATGAGATATGATAACAACTTATCAACTTGGTACTAACTTTGGATACAATAAACAACTGTATTCGTCTGATAGTCTCGTAGTTTATTTTTGTTAAGATTTCTACCGGGTGTGGTGGGCACACATGTGCTTTTTTTGAGAAGTTTTACTTCTATCACGTGTACGGTGTTGCACTCGTGCCATTAAACTAATGCTTTTTTCTCAAGTAGTTTTGCTCAATAAATTTTGGCAATTTATACATATGTATGTAAGTAGTAACGGCACATTGGGTGAATTAAATGCATTCATACATACATATTTATGTACAACTATAGGTAAATACCAGGTAGGTTAAGTGCGGGTGATAAACCCATGTCGCATAGTTAAATACTGTGTACATACCTGCAATTAAACTGGGGAAAAATGTTACAATTTCGGCATGTGACTGAAAAAACTCTAAAATACACACAAATGGTGGTTTCCAAGACATGTACGAAGTGATTAGCACAGCTGCTGTCAACTCGCGGGAAATTCCCCGATTTGCAAGGAATTTCGGTTTAAGTGGCAATCGGGGAATGGGCAATTTTTTCGGGGAACTGGGAATATTATTTTTATATCTTAAAGTAACCAAATTAGACGGATGTGTTAATTTTTAACCATTTGACCCTTTTTGGAGCGACATTTTTTCAATTTGAATCCCAATATCTCCACAACAAGAGTTTTCCCAGATATAAGCTGTATACCAGATGAAAGCTAAGGTTTCGGGCTAGATTTTTGGAAACCTAGAATAAAATTGACTGACCAGTTTTTGAGAAACTGCCGTATATTTTCAGCAGCCCGATTTTTAGTTTTCAGGCGATAACGTTATGATATGTTTATATTTTATAAACAAAAAAGATGGCGTTTGATAGCTTGTTTGAAGACCCTTCTACTGATATCCGCGTCAATGACATGGAGTGAGTAGTGCGGCCTCAGTGGTAGTTTAAAAAATTGCGTTTTTTCGAATTTCAGGCAGCAGCCACGCCCACAAAGGCATACGAATCAAAACATCCTGGAACAAAACCTTCTTAGTTTTTTTTGTACTTTAGTTCCTGAAAATTTGAAAAAAAATTAAATGACGTACAGACGCCACATACATACATCTCTTAGCGGAGACACGAACCAAAACACATTTACCTCTATATCTTTCGAACTAGTAGGCGGAGCGTAATATATAAGGTATCGTTTCAAAGGTATTGACCTATAGAATAACACTAAATACGTAGGGTGTACCCGCATGCCCCCCTTAATCGGCAAAAGCAAAAAAAAACGTTTTTTGTTTCACAATACTTTAGCCTAATATTTAAGAATCCGGTTAATCGTTTATGAAGCTTGAATACATTTTCTGGACCCATTCTGCAAGACCTTTCCAACGATATCTCAAACATGTCGATTGGACGTCTGGATAAAAACTTCCAAATCTCGTGTATATACAGTGAAACCCGCTTAAGTACCTAACCCGCTTAAGTAACCAACATATTTGAGCAATGTGAATTTTTGAATGTAATCTGAAGAAAATCCCTCTTTAAACTATCTCCCCGCTTATTTACCCCACCCGCCTAAGTACCTAAATTTTTCGAACACCATTTACCATTTTACCTGTAATTTTCCCCTTTGAGGTGCTCTTTTAAAATTCCTTAAAATATTTACATATTTTGAAATTCAGTGGCAGCGTTACACACCTTCGGGAAAGAAATTATAAAAAATAAACGGTAATTTTTAGCTACTTGAAACTTGCACATTATTACACTAAAATTGAATGGGCTATAAAACTGTATACACAACAAACACTTCTGGGAAAAACATTTAAATTTTTGGTGAATTTTTTCTGTAAGTTTCCTATAAAACATTAGGCTTAGGTTTATATGGTATTTGTTAGGGAATGAACTGTAGTTTAATTAAAGAATTTTAAATAATGCTACGGTTACTTTATTAAATGTTCATGTTTTATTTAAGGATTTACATATTTATGTGAGTCTACAAAAAGATGTAACTACATCAATAATTATGTTCGCTTAAGTACCCGCATCGAGGTACTTAAGCGGGTTGGGTTCTTAAAATTAAAAATTAATGACAAAATTAAGTCCCACGACTTTCTCCACATAACTACTACTCCCTACTAGCACGTCCATATTATGTATATGTATCACAGCGCACGGCAGTGCGCGCGAGTGACGAAAGCAGCCACAGTAGAATGCTGAAATGACTCGCTTATA